>NC_068435.1:39965591-40093091 GCF_023373465.1 Oncorhynchus keta | reverse complement strand
ATGCTGTTTCACCTTTATTTAACCAGGTAGGCCAGTTGAGAACAAGTCCTCATTTACAACTGCAACCTGGTCAAGATAAAGCGACAAAAACAGCAACACAGAGTTACATGTAAACAAACGTACAGTCAATAACATTATGTACAGTGTGTGCAAATGTAGAAGATTAGCGAGGTAAGGCAATATATAGGCCATAGAGGTGAAATAATTACAATTTAGCATTAACACTGGAGTGATAGATGTGCAGATGATGATGTGCAAGTAGAGATACTGGGGTGCAAAAGAGCAAGAAGATAAATAACAATATGGGGATGAGATAGTTGGGTGTGCTATTTACAGATGGGCTGTGTACAGCTGCAGCGATCGGTAAGCTGCTCTGACAGCTGATGCTTAAAGTTAGTGAGGGAGATATAAGTCTCCAACTTCAGTGATTTTTGCAATTTGTTCCAGTCATTGGCAGCAGAGAACTGTAAGGAAAGGCGGCCAAAGTAAGTGTTGGCTTTGGGGATGACCAGTGAAATATACCTGCTGGAGCACGTGCTACGGGTGGGTGTTTCCAGTGAGCTGAGATAAGGCGGGGCTTTACCTAGCATAGACTTATAGATGACCTGGAGCCAGTGGGTTTGGCGACTAATATGTAGTGAGGGCCAGCCAACGAGAGCATACAGATCACAGTGGTGGGTAGTATGTGGGCTTTGGTGACAAAACGGGTGGCACTGTAATAGACTACATCCAGTTTGCTGAGTAGAGTGTTGGAGGCTATTTGTAAATGACATCGCCGAAGTCAAGGATCGGTAAAATAAACGCAGTTGACAGTGGGAGGATTTATTTTTATTTTTTCAAAATCGGTCAGATATCCTACAGCAAATGACACTGCAAAAGGAAACATTCTGCCAGCATTCCAACGACATTTGATCAAGTTCGCCATTGCTATTTCCTTTTAATTCCAATAACTCCAAGTATACAGCAAATAACGGCATTATTGTCATCATAAAAGGGTGATGGAAGTTGTTCAGGCGGAGTTATAATGCTCATTCACACGCGCACAATTTCACGATGGGTCAGATTTATAATGGAAACATGGTGTACGCCAAGTTTATGAATCTGAAATATTTTTCTGAAATGGCACACGAAGGTCTTTAGTATAAAATGTACACAATGGTTATAAATGAGGCCCCTGGCACATTAAAACAGTGGAATAGGGCTTGTTTTCCAGCAGCAGAGGAAAGAGAGGCCTCAGATTTGCCAGGCTATATTTAAAAGACTATTCTTATGAAACAGTATAACCCAGCTGCTTCTCATAATGTGCTTCTCATTATAAAGAAAGTACAATAATGATAACTTACATTAGACCGCAAGATAAAGAACTGTTGCATATGGATGTACAGGATATTTGAATAGTGAAGACAATTTCACTGTTGTAGCGTTGCTTTTCCTCTCCTCACGAAATCATAGTGATTATAGGTCTTTATAAGTCTGTGGTGTTTCATTACAGAGTTTCCTTTATGTATCTGTGAGGGATCAGGGAGCAAGCAGGGATTCCACTGCTGTTAGGACTGGAACACTGGGCTGGTCTGTTGCCGTGTACATGGTGCGTGCTCCTCAAGGCTCCTCAAGGCTCCTCAAGGCCCCTGGTGTAATAACAGCACAGAAGCAAGACAACATCATATGAGAGAGAACATCTGTCTGACTGTCTCTCTTTCCCCGTCTCTCTATTTTTTATCTCTATCCATCTACGTGTGTCTCTCATTCTGTTGCTGTGTGTCTCTTGCTCCCTCTACCTTATCACCCTTACACTCTCTCTCTCCCCCTCATTCCTCTCTATCTCTGACCGTCACTAAGGACTTCTCATGCAGCAGGTTCTAGTATTTCACTGACGCAGGGTTACGCTACCGTACGTAACTCACTTTGTCTGTCCCCTTCCCAGCTTACACCGTCTGACATTTCCTCTGCTGGGGCATATTTCACTATTCAAAATGGCAGCCTTCTTTAGCCACTGCTCTTATTTCTGCACAAGGGATGACTCAGCAGAGCTGCCGTGGCAGTAATGTCAGGCCCTAATGGTTTCCTCTGCGGGAGTCAACGGTCCTCCCTCGCCGAATGCCACTAGAGTAAATCCAACGTGGAACGGATGGGGTCAGGTGGGGGGGAGCGCAACGTGATCCCTCACGGCTCGTTAACTAGCCCCCCCCCCCACCCCCACCCCGCATGCCATGACTGCTATCAGAGCTGCAGCTCTGTTTCAGAGCTCCTCCTCGCTGCTCACTATTATGTGTCAGAATGGTTATGAATGCCAGTTCAGCTCATGAGATTTGAGCTCATGCTAGTAGCTTTGAATATGCTCAGTTCTGCTCAGTTTTAGATCTTCTTTTCGGGAACAGTTCTGCTTAGAGCTAGAACCTCTTTTCAGAACACTTCTTCGTAGTTCTAATCAAATGTCTATTTGTCAGACCTTAGAGTGAAATGCTTACTTACTGTACAAGTCCTTAACCAACAATGCAGTTTTAAGAAAAATAAGTGTTAAGTAAAAAATAGATAAGTAAAACATTTAAATAACTAATATTTAAAGAGCAGCAGTAAAATAACAGTTGCGAGGCTTAATATAGGGGATACCGGTACAGCCTCAATGTGCGGGGCCACAGGTTAGTCGAGGTAATTGAGGTAATATTGTACATGTAGGTAGAGTTAAAGTGACTATGCATAGATCATAACCCGATAGTAGCAGCAGTGTAAAAGAGGGGGTGGGGGACAATGCAAATAGTCTGGGTAGCTATTTGATTAGCTATTCAGGAGTCTTATGGCTTGGGGGTAGAAGCTGTTAAGAAGCCTTTTGGACCTAGACTTGGTTCTCCGGTACCGCTTGCCAACAACAGTCTATGACAAGGGTGGCTAGAGTTTTGACAATTTTTAGGGCCTTCCTCTGACACCGCCTGGTGTAGAGGTCCTGGATGGCAGGAAGCTTGGCCCCAGTGATGTACTGGGCCGTACGCAGGTACCTTGAGGTCGGAGGGCGAGCAGTTGCCATACCAGGCAGTAATACAACCAGTCAGGATGCTCTCGATGGTGCAGCTGTATAACTATTTGAGGATCTAAGGACTCATGCCAAATCTTTTCAGTCTCCTGAGGGGGAATAGGCTTTGTCTGTCTTGGTGTGTTTGGAGCATGTTAGTTTGCTGGTGATGTGAACGCCAAAGGAACTTGAGGTTCTCAACCTGCTCCACTACAGCCCCGTCGAGGAGAATGGGGGTGTGCTCTATCCTTCCTTTTCTGTAGTCCACAATCATCTCCTTTGTATCACGTTGAGGGAGAGGTTGTTATCCTGGCACCACACAGCCAGGTCTCTGACCTCCTCCCTATTGGCTGTCTCATCATTGTCTGTGATCAGGCCTACCGCTGTTGTGTCATCGGCAAACTTAATGATGGTGTTGGAGTCGTGCCTGGGCATGCAGTCATGGGTGAACAGGGAGTACAGGAGGGGACTAAGCACGCACACTTGAGGGGCCCCCGTGTTGAGGATCAGCATGGCAGATGTGTTGTTACTAGAGGTCGACCGATTAATCGGCATGGCCGATTTAATTAGGGCCGATTTCAAGTTTTCATAACAATCGGTAATCAGCATTTTTGGACACCGGGTATGGCCGGTTACATTGCACTCCACGAGGAGACTGTTTGGCAGGCTGACCACCCGTTACGCGAGTGCAGCAATGAGCCAAGGTAAGTTGCTAGCTAGCATTAAACGTATCTTATAAAAAACAATCAATCTTAACATCATCACTAGTTAACTACACATGGTTGATGATATTACTAGGTTAACTAGCTGGTCCTGCGTTGCAAATAATCAATGGGGTGCCTGTTAATTTATCATCGAATCACAGCCTACTTCACCAAACAGGTGATGATTTAACAAGCACATTCATGAAAAAAGCACCAATGTACGTTGCACCAATGTACCGAACCATAAACATCAATGCCTTTCTTAAAATCAATACACAAGTATATTTTTTTAAACCTGCATATTTAGTTAAAAGAAATTCATGTCAGCAGGCAATATTGACCAGGTGAAATTGTGTCACTTCTCTTGCGTTCAGTGCAAGCAGAGTCAGGGTATATGCAGCAGTTTGGGCCGCCTGGCTCGTTGCGAACTGTGTGAAGACCATTTCTTCCTAACAAAGACCGTAATTCATTTGCCAACATTTTACATAATTATGACATAACATTGAAGGTTGTGCAATGTAATAGCAATATTTAGACTTAGGAATGCCACCCGTTCGATAAAATACAGAACTGTTCCGTATTTCACTAAAATAATTTATGTTTAGTTTCCAGATTTTACCATATTAATGACGTAAGGCTCGTATTTCTGTGTGTTTATTATATTATAATTAAGTCTATGATTTGATAGAGCAGTCTGACTGAGCGGTGGAAGGCAGCAGCAGGCTCGTAAGCATTCATTCAAACAGCACTTTCCTGTGTTTGCCAGCAGCTCTTCGTAATGGTTGAAGCCCCACGCTGTTTATGACTCCAAGCCTACCAACTCCTGAGATTAGGCTGCCAATACTATAATGCCTATAAGAACATCCAATAGTCAAAGGTATAGGAAATACAAATGGTATAGAGAAATAGTCCTATAATTCCTATAATAACTACAACCTAAAACTTTTTACCTGGGAATATTGAAGACTCATGTTAAAAGCTTTCATATGTTCTCATGTTCTGAGCAAGGAACTGAAACTTAGCTTTCTTACATGGAACATATTGCACTTTTACTTTCTTCTCCAACACCGTGTTTTTGCATTATTTAAACCAAATTGAACATGTTTCATTATTTATTTGAGACTAAATGTATTTTTATTTATATATTATATTAAGTTAAAATAGAAGTTTTCATTCAGTATTGTTGTAATTGTCATTATTACAAATATATATATAAAAATTGGCCGATTAATCAGTATCAGCTTTTTTTGGTCCTCCAATAATCGGTATCGGTATTGAAAAATCATAATCGGTAAAGCTCTAGTTGTTACCTACCCTCACCACCTGGGGGGCAGCCCGTCAGGAAGTCAAGGATCCAGTTGCAGAGGGAGGTGTTTAGTCCCAGGGTCCTTAGCATAATGATGAGCTTTGAGGGTACTATGGTGTTTAACGCTGAGCTGTAGTCAATGAATAGCCTTCTCACATAGGTGTTCCTTTTGTCCAGGTGGGAAAGGGCAGTGTGGAGTGCAATAGAGATTGCATCATCTGTGGATCTGTTGGGGTGGTCTGCAAATTGGAGTGGGTCAAGGGTTTCTGGGATAATGGTGTTGATGTGAGCCATGACCAGCCTTTCAAAGCACTTCATGGCTACAGACGTGAGTGCTACGGGTCAGTAGTCCTTTTAGGTAGGTTACCTTAGTGTTCTTGGGCACAGGGACTACGGTGGTCTGCTTGAAACATGTTGTTATTACAGACTCAAGGAGGGAGAGGTTGAACATGTCAGTGAAGACACTTGCCAGTTGGATATTGACCTGTTTGAAGGTCTTACATCGGTGTAGTACGATTCAATCTTAGTCCTGTATTGACAATTTTCCTGTTTGATGGTTTGTCTGAGGGCATAGCGGGATTTCTTATAAGCGTCCGGGTTAAAGTCCCGCTCCTTGAAATCAGCAGCTCTGATTGGGTATGTGCGTATGGTCACTGTGGGGATAACGTCATCGATGCACTTATTGATGTAGCCAGTGACTGATGTGGTGTACTCCTCAATGCCATCCAAAGAATCCCGGAACATATGCCAGTCTGTGCTTAGGATAACAGTCCTGTAGCTTAAGATCTGCTTCATCTGACCACTTCTGTATTGACCAAGTCACTGGTGCTTCCTGCTTTAGTTTTTGCTTGTGAGCAGGAATCAGGAGGATAGAATTATGGTCAGCTTTACCAAATGGAGGGCAAGGGAGAGGGCGAGGGAGAGCTTTGTGTGTATCTCTGTGTGTGGAGTAAAGGTGGTCCAGAGTGTTTTTCCTGTAGTTGTATATTTAACATTCTGGTGGTAATGAGGTCAGACAGATTTAAGTTTCCATGCATTAAAGTCCCTGGACACTAGGAGCGCCGCCTCTGGATGAGCAAATCTCTGCAGGTTTAGAACATCTTTTCAGAACAGTTCTGTATGGATCTCGAGCCTCTTTCAAAACAAGCTCTGCGTAGTGTCTCTCCAAGTTCCTGACTCACAGCTTTTGTACATTAGCCAGTTAGCCCATCAGTCCAGTCTAAGAACTGTATCGATATTTCAATTTGGCCTTTCCTTTTTGACCTCTCTGAACATGTTTACAATCATAACTCCTGTTAACTTGGTGATGTGTTTCCATCACATAGAGTAGCCCCTCTGCCTGCATGCGTCATTTAACTTGAATGACAGAGAAGTTGAGTCTTTCAGCTAGTGTTCGGCGGTATCCAGATTTCCATACTGTTTCTGTACCATACCTGGGTATACGTATTAGTGAATGTGCACACAAGGGGCGCTATTTGTATAAATACAGTGAGGGGGGAAAAGTATTTAATCCCCTGCTGATTTTGTACGTTTGCCCACTGACAAAGAAATGATCAGTCTATAATTTTAATGGTAGGTTTATTTGAACAGTGAGAGACAGAATAACAACAAAAAATCCAGAAAAACGCATGTCAAAAGTGTTATAAATTGATTTGCATTTTAATGAGGGAAAGAAGTATTTGACCCTCCCTCAATCAGAAAGATGTCTGGCTCCCAGGTGTCTTTTATACAGGGAGGGAGTGCTCCTAATCTCGGCTTGTTACCTGTATAAAAGACACCTGTCCACAGAAGCAATCAATCAGATTCCAAACTCTCCACCATGGCCAAGGCCAAAGAGCTCTCCAAGGATGTCAGGGACAAGATTGTAAACCTACACAAGGCTGGAATGGGCTACAAGACCATCGCCAAGCAGCTTGGTGAGAAGGTGACAACATTTGGTGCGATTATTCGCAAATGGAAGAAACACAAAAGGACTGTCAATCTCCCTCGGCCTGGGGCTCCATGCAAGATCTCACCTCGTGGAGTTGCAATGATCATGAGAATGGTGAGGAATCAGCCCAGAACTACACGGGAGGATCTTGTCAATGATCTCAAGGCAGCTGGGACCATAGTCACCAAGAAAACAATTGGTAACACACTACGCCGTGAAGGACTGAAATCCTGCAGCGCCCGCAAGGTCCCCCTGCTCAAGAAAGCACATATACATGCCCATCTGAAGTTTTCCAATGAACATCTGAATGATTCAGAGGACAACTGGGTGAAAGTGTTGTGGTCAGATGAGACCAAAATGGAGCTCTTTGGCATCAACTCAACTCGCTGTGTTTGGAGGAGGAGGAATGCTGCCTATGACCCCAAGAACACCATCCCCACAGTCAAACATGGAGGTGGAAACATTATGCTTTGGGGGGGGGTTCTGCTAAGGAGACAGGACAACTTCACCGCATCAAAGGGACGATGAATGGGCCTACGTACCGTCAAATCTTGGGTGAGAACCTCCTTCCCTCAGCCAGGGCATTGAAAATGGGTCGTGGATGGGTATTCCAGCATGACAATGACCCAAAACACACGGCCAAGGCAACAAAGGAGTGGCTCAAGAAGAGCACATTAAGGTCCTGGAGTGGCCTAGCCAGTCTCCAGACCTTAAACCCATAGAAAATATGTGGAGGGAGCTGAAGGGTCGAGTTGCCAAACGTCAGCCTCAAAACCTTAATGACTTGGAGAAGATCTGCAAAGAGGAGTGGGACAAAATCCCTCCTGAGATGTGTGCAAACCTGGTGGCCAACTACAAGAAATGTCTGACCTCTGATTGCCAACAAGAGTTTTGCCACTAAGTACTAAGTCATGTTTTGCAGAGGGGTCAAATACTTATTTCCCTCATTAAAATGCAAATCAATTTATAACACTTTTGACATGTGTTTTTCTGGATTTTGTTGTTGTTAATTCTGTCTCTCACTGTTCAAATAAACCTACCATAAAAATTATAGACCGATCATTTCTTTGTCAGTGGGAAAACGTACAAAATCAGCAGGGGATCAAATACTTCCCCCTCACTGTACAATTTACACAACAGGGATCTTGATCCAGGAGGGGATTGAATGTCTCTTCTGTAACCAAGAAGCTTGATCTTGACATCGTGCCTCTTAGTTAGCAAGTTAACAAACCAAATGCATAGCTGGAGCCCTGAGCTAGATATGATTTATTTGACACATCTTAGATTTCTTATAGTTATACTTAACTTATAGTTAGGTATAAGAAGTGCTGTAGCAGCCCCCCACCATAACAACATATATATTGAAAATCATATTTCGAGATACCCAGATACCGTATAAATGGTATGTCGCCCAAGCCTACTTTCAACCATTTACCATTTAACCTACATTTCACATGCCAGTCGTTAAGCCATTATCTATAGCAATTTAGGTTAAGTACATGTAGTGATAGGGTTTAATAACAGTGTTTAAACCAACCAGTCAGCCACACAGCAGTGCTGAGGCAGGGATCATGAGATCAAATTTGACCCAGTTGTTGACATTTCTGAGTCACATGTCTCAACAAGTCAGATGTCTGCCTAGGCTAGACGTCCCTCTGTTTGTGATAGACACTGTCACACACACACCACACCACACACACACACTGTCCCGAGGCGTTACGTCTCCTGTTGTAGTTGTGACTGACGTGGTGTGCTGTGACGCAGACACAACAACACTCTTATGCACAACACGTTTTCCTGCCTGTATCTGAGTAACGAAACTTCTGAGGGTGCATCTCAATTGTGAAAAGTGGTTTCCTCCCCTTATCGCCTTTCCTTCCTCTCCACTGATCTGAAAACCCAGAATGAAAGCAATATGGAGAATGCCCGCCAGGAATTTGCTTCCTTTGACCTGTCCAAGTATTTCATGTCATTGCGAATAGAGGACAGGAAACAAAGAGGCATATATGCTAGACTATTGAGAAGCACCCAGGCAGCAGCTCTATTTGTGATTGAGTGTGCCCACTGGGCACTGATGTAAATTCAACACCTATTCCACGTTGTTTCAATGTAATTTCATAAAAATGATGTGGAAACCAGGTTGATTCAACCAGTGTGTCCCCAGTGGGAGGACCCTGCTACCTCGGCCGGTCCGCTCAGCTGTGCCCGTGGAATGTCACTAAATAAATATCTGTCGTAAAGAACAGGGCTATGTGTGTGTGTGCCACCTGTTACGTGAACATGACTCCAGTGTGTGTCACCTGTTACATGAACATGACTCCAGTGTGTGTCACCTGTTACATGAACATGACTCCAGTGTGTGTCACCTGTTATATGAACATGTGGTCCTTCTGTGCTCACCTGTTACATGAACATGGCGCAGTGTGTGTCACCAGGTTATATGAACATGACTCCAGTGTGTGTCACCTGTTACATGAACATGACTCATGACTGTGTCACCTGTTGGATATGAACATGCTCAGCTAAATGGCATATATATGAACATGACTCCAGTGTGTGCCACCTGTTACGTGAACATGACTCCAGTGTGTGTCACCTGTTACATGAACATGACTCCAGTGTGTGTCACCTGTTACATGAACATGACTCCAGTGTGTGTCACCTGTTACATGAACATGACTCCAGTGTGTGTCACCTGTTACATGAACATGACTCCAGTGTGTGTCACCTGTTACATGAACATGACTCCAGTGTGTGTCACCTGTTACATGAACATGACTCCAGTGTGTGTCACCTGTTACATGAACATGACTCCAGTGTGTGTCACCTGTTATATGAACATGACTCCAGTGTGTGTCACCTGTTATATGAACATGACTCCAGTGTGTGTCACCTGTTATATGAACATGACTCCAGTGTGTGTCACCTGTTATATGAACATGACTCCAGTGTGTGTCACCTGTTACATGAACATGACTCCAGTGTGTGTCACCTGTTATATGAACATGACTCCAGTGTGTGTCACCTGTTATATGAACATGACTCCAGTGTGTGTCACCTGTTACATGAACATGACTCCAGTGTGTGTCACCTGTTACATGAACATGACTCCAGTGTGTGTCACCTGTTATATGAACATGACTCCAGTGTGTGTCACCTGTTATATGAACATGACTCCAGTGTGTGTCACCTGTTACATGAACATGACTCCAGTGTGTGTCACCTGTTACATGAACATGACTCCAGTGTGTGTCACCTGTTACATGAACATGACTCCAGTGTGTGTCACCTGTTACATGAACATGACTCCAGTGTGTGTCACCTGTTACATGAACATGACTCCAATGTGTGTCACCTGTTACATGAACATGACTCCAGTGTGTGTCACCTGTTACATGAACATGACTCCAGTGTGTGTCACCTGTTACATGAACATGACTCCAGTGTGTGTCACCTGTTATATGAACATGACTCCAGTGTGTGTCACCTGTTATATGAACATGACTCCAGTGTGTGTCACCTGTTACATGAACATGACTCCAATGTGTGTCACCTGTTACATGAACATGACTCCAGTGTGTGTCACCTGTTACATGAAATGACTCCAGTGTAATGTCACCTGTTATATGAACATGAGCCAGTGTGTGTCACCTGTTGACAAATTGAAGCCTGACTCCAGGTCTGTCACCTGTTATATGAACATGACCTGTGTCACCTGGTCCTGAAGATGAGGCCCTGGCCCACTGTATCATGAAATGACTGCCACAGGGGGCTGGCACCTGTTACAAGAAGAATGACTCCAGTGGTGTCACCTGTTACATGAAGATGGTCCAGTGTGTGTCACCTGTTACATGAACATGACTCCAGTTTGTGTCACCTGTAACAAATGAACATGACTCCAGCAAAAACCTGTTACCTATGAACATGACTCCAGGCAGAGCCTGTTGATGAACATGAGGTCTCATTGCTTAAAAAACAGAGTGTCACCTGATATCATGACTCCAGTGTGGTCACCTGTGGCCATGAACATGACTCCAGTGGGTCACCTGTTAAAACATGACTCCAGTGTGTGTCCACCTGTTACATGAACATGATCAGTGTGTGTCACCTGTTATATGAAAACCCAGTGGGAAACCTGTCCACGGGGAAACCAAGTTTCCAATAATGTTTTCTGTAAAACAAAATTAAGTTAAACTCACAGACAACATATCAGCATACTGGTATGCACCTGTTACGTGAACATTTGACTCTAGGCTGTCACCTTTTGAAAGAGAATAAACACACTTTTCCTGTGAAAACATGACTCCAGTGTCTGTCATCTGTTACTGAACATGACTCCAGTGTTTTAATTGTTCTATGAAATGACTTCAGTGTTTTCACCTTTAATTACATGTCCTATAATGTGGTCCTTCATGAACATGATCAGTTGGTCACCTGTTACATGAACATGACTCCAGGGTGTGGGTCACCTGTTACCATGAACATGACTAGAATGTATGTCACCTGTTACATGACTGTAAGTCGTGTGATAAAAGCGTCCATGAAATGGCTCCATATGTATTGTCATTATTATTATTATGAACATGACTCCAATGTGTGTCACCTGTTACATGAACATGACTCCAATGTGTGTCACCTGTTACATGAACATGACTCCAGTGTGTGTCACCTGTTATATGAACATGACTCCAGTGTGTGTCACCTGTTATATGAACATGACTCCAGTGTGTGTCACCTGTTACATGAACATGACTCCAGTGTGTGTCACCTGTTATATGAACATGACTCCAGTGTGTGTCACCTGTTATATGAACATGACTCCAGTGTGTGTCACCTGTTATATGAACATGACTCCAGTGTGTGTCACCTGTTATATGAACATGACTCCAGTGTGTGTCACCTGTTACATGAACATGACTCCAATGTGTGTCACCTGTTACATGAACATGACTCCAGTGTGTGTCACCTGTTATATGAACATGACTCCAGTGTGTGTCACCTGTTACATGAACATGACTCCAGTGTGTGTCACCTGTTACATGAACATGACTCCAGTGTGTGTCACCTGTTATATGAACATGACTCCAGTGTGTGTCACCTGTTACATGAACATGACTCCAGTGTGTGTCACCTGTTACATGAACATGACTCCAGTGTGTGTCACCTGTTACATGAACATGACTCCAGTGTGTGTCACCTGTTACATGAACATGACTCCACTGTGTGTCACCTGTTACATGAACATGACTCCAATGTGTGTCACCTGTTACATGAACATGACTCCAGTGTGTGTCACCTGTTACATGAACATGACTCCAGTGTGTGTCACCTGTTACATGAACATGACTCCAGTGTGTGTCACCTGTTACATGAACATGACTCCAGTGTGTGTCACCTGTTACATGAACATGACTCCAGTGTGTGTCACCTGTTACATGAACATGACTCCAGTGTGTGTCACCTGTTACATGAACATGACTCCAGTGTGTGTCACCTGTTACATGAACATGACTCCAGTGTGTGTCACCTGTTACATGAACATGACTCCAGTGTGTGTCACCTGTTACATGAACATGACTCCAGTGTGTGTCACCTGTTACATGAACATGACTCCAATGTGTGTCACCTGTTACATGAACATGACTCCAGTGTGTGTCACCTGTTACATGAACATGACTCCAGTGTGTGTGCCACCTGTTACATGAAAATGACTCCAGTGTGTGTCACCTGTTATATGAACATGACTCCAGTGTGTGTCACCTGTTACATGAAAATGACTCCAATGTGTGTCACCTGTTACATGAACATGACTCCAGTGTGTGTCACCTGTTATATGAACATGACTCCAGTGTGTGTCACCTGTTATATGAACATGACTCCAGTGTGTGTGTCACCTGTTATATGAACATGACTCCAGTGTGTGTGTCACCTGTTATATGAACATGACTCCAGTGTGTGTGTACGCCTGTGTGTGACACTTGAACTACTCTGTCCCCGGTGTGTGTGTACGCCTGTGTGTGACACTTGAACTATTCTGACCCCAATCCATCAGGATTTCTGCGACTCAGACCCCTCCTTCTTGGCAGCGTGTATTCCTAGCAGACAGCATAAAACGATCTCTCCTAGTTCATTATCTCTTGGCACTGACGCTTTGAAGTTTGACCTCATTTTGCCCTGTGATACAATATCTATGTATCATATGAGTGAAATGTATTTATACCTCCTGTCTGACATGTAGCCTAGTTGGATGTCTGGATAGCAGTCCTCCAGCCAGCAGCATACCACCCTGCGCCAGCAGCATACCACCCTGCGCCAGCAGCATACCACCCTGCAGCATACCACCCTGCAGCATACCACCCTGCGCCAGCAGCATACCACCCTGCGCCAGCAGCATACCACCCTGCAGCATACCACCCTGCGCAAGCAGCATACCACCCTGCAGCATACCACCCTGTGTCAGCAGCATACCACCCTGCATCATACCACCCCGCAGCATACCACCCTGCAGCATACCACCCTGTGTCAGCAGCATACCACCCTGCATCATACCACCCCGCAGCATACCACCCTGCAGCATACCACCCTGCGCCAGCAGCATACCACCCCGCAGCATACCACCCTGCAGCATACCACCCTGCATCCCACTGCTGGCTTGCTTCTGAAGCTAAGCAGGGTTGGTCCTGGTCAGTCTCTGGATGGGAGACCAGGTGGTGTTGGAGGGCCCGTAGGAGGCACTCTTTCTTCAGGTCTAAAAAATATCCTAATGCCCCAGGGCAGTGATTGGGGACATTGCCCTGTGTCGTGTGCCGTCTTTCGGATGGGAAGTTAAATGGGTGTCCTGACTCTCTGAGTTCATTAACGATCCCATGGCACTTTTTGTAAGAGTAGGGGTGTTGACCCCGGTGTCCTGGCTAAATTCCCACGCTGTCCTTCATACCATCACGGTCACCTAATCATCCTCAGCTTACAATTGACTCATTCATCCCCCTCCTCTCCCCTGTAATCATTCCCCAGGTTGTTGCTGTATATGAGAATGTGTTCTCAGTCAACTTACCTGGTAAAATATATATATATATTTTTTAAGCGTCATAGAGTCCTCTTCTGACCTGAACAAACACAGGTATGCAAACACACACACACACACATGCTCAAGTATGGATAAAGACACACACTCACACACACACTGACACACGCACAAAGAAACACACACAGACATTTTTGTCCCACAGGATAGAGCAGAAATAAAGAGCCCTTAACAATTAGTTAGTGCCAGGC
The DNA here is from genome assembly GCF_023373465.1 of Oncorhynchus keta. Classification (NCBI taxonomy): domain Eukaryota; kingdom Metazoa; phylum Chordata; class Actinopteri; order Salmoniformes; family Salmonidae; genus Oncorhynchus; species Oncorhynchus keta. Next base: position 40,078,869 of record NC_068435.1, on the reverse strand, counting down.
ATAGCCCAGACCTAGGGTGAAACAGGGTTAGGGGCATGCGGCTATAAACAGCTCCCAGCATATCACACACACACACTGACACAGAGTCGTCAGCTGAAAGCGGCCCTCCAGTCTCCTTTTCACCTCTTTTAACACCTGATTTACTTAACAAAAGGCACTTCTTAATAGGTGGTTCAGGTAAGTCATGACATAGCAAAAGTGTGGGTGGGGGGGTCCTTTCGTCTTTTGTTCTCTATTTCTCCTCTATTGACATCACTGATTCCCAACAGACCAACTCTTTGATTAAATTTTTATTTTATTTCACCATTATTTAACCAGGTAGGCCAGTTGAGAACAAGTTCTCATTTACAACTGCGACCTGGCCAAGATAAAGCAAAGCAGTGCGACAAGAAAACAACAACACAGAGTTACACATGGGATAAACAAAAGTATAGTCAATAACACAATAGAAAATCTGTATACAGTGTGTGCAAAAGGAGTAAGGAGGTAAGGCAATAAATAGGCCAATAGTGGCGATATAAAAGTGGAGTGATAGATGTGCAGATGATGTGCAAGTAGAAATACTGCTGTGCAAAAGAGCAGAAAAAAGTTAATAAAAACAATATGGGGATGAGGTAGGTAGCTGGATGGGCTATTTATAGATGGGCTGTGTACAGCTCCAGTGATCAGTAAGCTGCTCAGATAGCTGATGCTTAAAGTTAGTGAGTGAGATATAAGTCTCCAACTTCAGCGATTTTTGCAATTCGTTCCAGTCATTGGCAGCAGAGAACTGGAATGAAAGGCGGCCAAATTAGGTGTTGGCTTTGGGGATGACCAGTGAAATATACCTGCTGGAGTGCGTGCTACGGGTGGGTGTTGCTATAGTGACCAGTGAGCTGAGATAAGGCTGAGCTTTACCTAGCAAAGACTTATAGATGACCTGGAGCCAGTGGGGTTGGCGACGAATATGTAGTGAGGGCCAGCCGACGAGAGCATACAGGTCGCAGTGGTGGGTGGTATATGGGGCTTTGGTGACAAAACGGATGGCAATGTGATAGACTGCATCCAGTTTGCTGAGTAGAGTGTTGGAGGCTATTTTGTAAACGACATCGCCGAAGTCAAGGATTGGTAGGATAGTCAGTTTTACGAGGGTGTTTGGAGGCATGAGTGAAGGAGGCTTTGTTGAGAAATAGGAAGCCGATTCTAGATTACATTTTGGATTGGAGATGCTTAATATGAGTCTGGAAGGGGAGTTTACAGTCTAGCCAGACACCTAGGTATTTGTAGTTTTCCACGTATTCTAAGTCAGAACCGTCCAGAGTAGTCATACTAGTCGGGCAGGCGGGTGCGGGCAGCGATGTGTTGAAGGGCATGCATTTAGTTTTACTAGCATTTAAGAGTAGTTGGAGGCCACGGAAAGAGTGTTGTAATGGCATTGAAGCTCGCTTGGAGGTTTGTTAACACAGTGTCGAAAGAAGGGCCAGGAGTATAGAGAATGGTGTCCTCTGCGTAGAAGTGGATCAATTAATCACCCTCAGCAAGAGCAACATCATTGACATATACAGAGAAAAGTGTCGGCTCGAGAATTGAACCCTGTGGTACCCCCATAGAGACTGCCAGAGTTCAACAGGCCCTCCGATTTGACACACTGAATTCTATCTGAGAAGTAGTTGGTGAACCAGGCGAGGCAGTCTCCTTGAAGTTTGTTTTCTCTAAAAAACACAATTTTGCTCAAAACATTTTTTGTGTGTACTTAACTGTATTTATACTTGGGATATCGCTTTTCAACAGTAAAAGTTGAAGAATCACTGGAGGACGTCTTTAAAGCAGTGCTGTCTGAATCTGAATCAACTTACTTTACTTTGACACATTGCTTCTCTCTCTTGCTGTCCAAACCCCACTACCCTTTCACATCTCGATCTCCCTCTCACAGGGCCGTTGTTCCAGGGAGAACTGTAAGTACCTGCACCCCCCTGGCCACCTAAAGACCCAGCTGGAGATCAACGGCAGGAACAACCTCATCCAACAGAAGAACATGGCCATGCTGGCCCAGCAGATGCAGCTCGCAAACGCCATGATGCCCGGCACACAGCTACAGCCTATGGTGAGACAAATACAGTAGGGATGTGAAGTCACACACATACACAATGGTGAGAGAACACACAGATGCACAAATGTGCGCACAAATACACATACACACACATACACGTGAGTGGAAAAGAATATAACTGAACTGTGACTGAATCCCAGGACCTGAAACCCCTCTTCATTTTATTCAACCTTTGCCAATCCAGGTTAGTCTCTATGACCTGGTCCAAGACAGCAACAGGTTCAGTTTACATCAAGTAATTACATGGCAACACTTACAGTCGGCTGCGTCTCAAATGACACTCTATTCCCTATGTAGTGTACTACTTCTGACCATGCAGAGCCCTAAAGCAGTGCACTATATAGGGAATTCAGTATCAGTGTAGACAAGCCACATAACATTGAATACAGTACATTTAACATACCAGGAAATATAACCTCTCACCTTTGACCCTTGTCTCTATCCGCCCGCCCCCTCCTCCCGATTGCAGCCTATGTTCTCTATGGCACCAGGCCTGGCCACCAATGCCAGCGCGGCGGCAGCCTTCAACCCGTACCTGGGCCCGGTATCGCCCGGCCTGATGCAGGCAGAGATCATGCCCAGCCCGCAGGTCCTCATGGCAGGCCACCCCAACCACGGCCAGGTCCCCAATGCTGCAGCCGCAGCTGCACAGAAACTCATGAGGACAGACAGACTGGAGGTAAGCGATTCAGATTGACGGACACCCCCTCCCCCCCGCTCCAGCAGCCTGTGCTGATTCTAGGCCACATCATGCTGTGTTAACATAAAGCCAGTGCTGCCCTCTGCTGCCCTTCAAATGCCATGTTCAACACACAGTGACTTTGCTCAATGCTTATGCCTGTATGACTAACCACGTTTCCATCTACCGTAATTCCTGGACTATTAAGCGCACCTGAATATAAGCCACACCCACTGAATTATTAAAAAATATGTATTTTGTACATAAATGTATAAATGTCTACATGTCTATAAGCCGCAGGTGCCTACCGGTACATTGAAACAAATTAACTTTACACAGCCTTTAAACTAAACACGGCTTGTAACAAAAATAAATAGGCTTTTAAACTAAACACGGCTTGTAACAAAAATAAATAGGCTTTTAAATTAAACACGGCTTGTTACAACAATTAATAGGCTTTAACGAAACACGGCTTGTAACAAAAAATGTAAAAATAGCAGTAAACAGTAGCCTACCAAGAAAGTCATTGGATCTTCCTCCTCCTGTGCACTGAAACGACTGAAGTCATCTCCTTCGGTGTTGGAATTGAATAGCCTCAGTTGAAACACCTCGGCCGTCTGCTCTCTGTGTGTTGACCCAGTCTTCAAGCTTATTTTCTAGAAAGCTTTTGTTGTCTTTTTTGAGTCAGTTCCTCACGCTGCTGTTTCCAACGTCTTATCATTGACTCATTAAGGCCAAGCTCCCGTGCAGCAGCTCTATTTCCTTTTCCAACAGCCAGATCGATCGCCTTCAACTTGAAAGCTGCATCATATGCATTTCTCCGTGTCTTTGCCATGATGAGGGTGACAAAATGACTACCGTAATCAGAATGGTGGGACGTTTGAGCGCGATCGATTTACGTCACATTATGTGACGGTGCTCAGTTTTTTGGCGGCATGAATCTTGTGAAAGCGGGAAAAATCCATAAACTAGCCGCGTCATTGTATAAGCCGCGATAGATAATGAAATGAATGAAAATGAATGAATTATGCGTTCATATGAATTATGCAAATGAATTATGCGATAAATGGCAGTGGATATTTTAGAATATTCACATGAAAATCTGACGCCAATTGGATGGAAACCAAACTAGTGTGTATCAATGTATATCCATGTATTCATCCCTCCCCCACACCCTCTCCCCCTCGCCAGGTGTGTCGTGAGTACCAGAGGGGCAACTGCTCCCGGGGGGAGAATGACTGCCGCTTCTCCCACCCCTCAGACAGCACCATGATCGACACCAACGACAACACGGTCACCGTGTGTATGGACTACATCAAGGGCCGCTGCTCCAGGGAGAAGTGCAAGTACTTCCACCCTCCGGCCCACCTGCAGGCCAAGATCAAGGCTGCACAGCATCAGGTGAACCAGGCCACTGCCGCCGCAGCCATGGTGAGTAGTCCGCCATCTTGGATCATCTAGGAAACAGTCGCATTGTAGGAATGAGGAAATACACACAGTAGGGTGAAGCTGCCCGTAGCCACAGATCTACGGTCAGTTATGGGTTTTGACGTTGCAATGGATATGGTTAGGATTTGGGGAGGGTAAGCAGAGAAACTGATCTTAGATATGCGCCTACAGGCAACGTCTCTATTATATTATATGGCTCAGTCTTTTTCTCTGCCTGATGGCGTTAGCTGATAAAAGAAACACAGGCATTTAGCTGATCTAACTGATCGTATCTGTATCTTCATCCTCTGTCTCCATGTGTGCTTCCCCTGCAGAGGTTCCTCTTGGCATATTCAATGCATTTAATGTGCTTATCTGACTGCAGTCTAAGTCTAATATAACAATGGTCATTCCTCTCTAGCTGAACATCCACAGCTACACTAGCGTTGTAACACTTGTCTATTGTTCCTAGTATTTGCCATGCTTTGTATGAAGAGCAAAAAAACAAACGTTGTGGTGTTTAATCATTGTAATGAGACAATGACTATGATGTGCACAGTGAAAGATTAGAGTGTATGGCTTTTTGATCATTTAATAGTCCCACTTGTCCCACTTTAAACATTCTATAGCTCATATTGCTTAATAAAGGCTTCATAAACCCTTTATAAGGCCTGCATAGATGCTTCATAATCATTTATAAGCAAATGTCACACTATATAAAGGTGATATAACAGGTCCTTACATCTGGTGCTATACCAGATGTGGTATAAACCCTATACTACACTTCATCAAGTATGACTTTTGTTGTAGACCTTATAAAGGGTTTTATGAATGCTTCGTAAGTTATATTTATTTGAATGTGTGATCATATCACTCAATGCCCAGTGTTTTGAAGTAATGACAGTGTACATTCCATTTGATTCTTGTTTACATCTTTTCACAGTATTTGATTTAGCTAGACCATTATTGAACTCATGACCATGTACTGTACTGTAGCTCTCAGCCGTAATACTGTAGTGTCTACACACTGTGCATGCCTTAGTCATGTTATCCCCTTGTATACTGCATTCCAATGATTTGTTTTTTATTTGTTTTGTTTTTTCTCACCTACCCGAACTGCACTGCTGCCCCCATGATGCACCTCTGCTTGCTGGTTTATGTTAATGCGCTTGAACCCCATTGGCCCATTGCCATCATGTGCTCGCTGCCTGCTAATTAAGACTCAGTCGGCTGTCAAATCACTGAAGCGACCCCTCGACGCAACCTTTGACCTGGTACTATGACCTTTCACCTTTTAGCTTGGCATGTGGCTTTGTCGTAGTGCAATGTCTTAACCCAGATATAGCTACTTTAATTATTGTTTGTTGTCGTAATGTGTTTTCTTTTCTCCTGTTGCTATATGTGTCATTATTGCCTGTGATAAACTGATTGTGGCTTCCTTCCCGGCTTTGACTGAATTGACCATCTCCACCATGTTTGCGATAAAAACCTGCTTCCCAAACAAACATCAATTCGACATGGGAATCTGTAAAAAGGGCCACAATCAATTAATCACCTATAGCTCATGTTAACAGTAGGAGAGGGTTGAGGACATTTTAGCTGTTAACAGTAAATGTAAAGGGTGGCATTGCTCTAGCTTATGTACAATGTGTTGTAAATCAGTAGTATGTATGTACAGTATATATGCATGTATTTGTTCCTAGTGCATGTCTGATTGAGTGGGATAGGATTAAAGTCATATTATAGGGATCCATTCTCACCCGAGTTAATAAGATTGCTCATAATTCAGTTGATCATGGCGCTAGCAGTGCAGCCCCCTCTCTCTCTATGCTTCCTATCTCTTCCTCTTCTTAGCTGCCTTGTTGTTTAATTAATAGATCAATGCTTGCTTTAGTTGCATTAAGTCAGCGAAAGGGTTATTTATACGGTATATATCCTCCATATTAAGCTCAGTCACTGATTGTATCCTGGATATGAATGCTATGTAGCCCCAGTTAGTGCCATGCTCTTGCTTGTGTAGTAATGATGTAGACTGCTGCTTGCTTGCTGGTGTTACACACGGTTACACTTTGTTGTTGTGGTGTTCTTTTATCCTCTAACTTAACAACAATTCTCTTTTTTTGTTTTCTTTCCCGTTTTTACTTCCAACACACCCTCTCTCTCACGCCTCCCTCACGCACCTCTTTCTCTCTCATTCTCTCTCGTTGTTTGTTTCTCCTATCTCTCTCTCTCTCTCTCTCTCTCTCTCCCCCCGTCCCTCTTTCCCTCCCTCCGTTGGGGCTGGTCAGGGGATCCCCCATAGTGTCATGCCACCCATGCCCAAGCGGGCAGCCCTGGAGAAGCCTAATGGGGCTTCTGCCATGTTCAACACGGGCATGCTCCAGTACCAACACGCCTTGGCCAACATGCAGTTTCAGCAGCAGGCTGCCTTCCTCCCCTCAGGTATGGCTCCCAGGGCGCCCACGTTGCTTTCATATGGTCTCTGTCATACGTAGAACTAAAACGAGTAGACCTGCATGGCCATTGAAGGTAGTTAGAGCTCAGCATTAGAGTTAGAGTACGTAGAAGGTGAACAGCGCAAACATTGTTATAACAATGTTAAAGGCTCCACGCCGCCATCTAAATCTGAAAGTGGTGCAGGTGTTCAGGTTCCCTCACTGGTAATGTGCTTTGGTTTGGGCTGGGGGCTGTGCATGTGGTCAGATGGAGACTGCATTGGGACGTTTCTCCTTTCTGTCCCCTTGCATCTGTTTGGCAACATAATGTATGTCCTGCTTCCATATTCAACTGCTACACTTTTTTGATTCTGTCTTGAGCGTGTGTGTATGCTATGTGTCACTATTATGATTATTATTATGACTTTAACTATTTATATTAATTGATGATTGCTATTACTATTATTATCACTGTTTATCACACATTAATATCCATTTTTGTTATCTGATCTGTGTTGACTCTCTACCTGATTCTCCTTATTGGCTAGTTTAGTCAGCACCAGGGTTGGGGTTAATTCCATTTCAATTCCAGTCAATTTAGAAACACTGAAATTCCAATTCCAATTCTCTTCAATGGTTTTCAATGAGATATGTGTTAAATTGGAATTAGGTTTACATTCTGAATTAACTGGAATTGAAATGGAATTTACCCCAACCCTGGTGAGCACACCACTGATGACTGCTTACTGTGTTACTGAATGCTGTCCAGTTCATTAATTAACCTGATCTCTTCCTTCATTCTAACGAACCTTGTGACGGGCTGTTTTGATTTCTCTCCCCCTTTTCCAATCCACTTCCTGTTGCACACTTCCTGTTGCACTGCATGATGTGCATTTGGGCAGGCTCAATATTCTGCATGACCCCCACCGCCGGTGTTGGTAGGTTCCAGCTTTCCTTCTCCACCAATTAGCCTTCAGCCTTGCCAGTGACTCGCACATCAATCTATCTAACCATCACATCTGAGTGAACCCATATAGTTGTACGGCATGATTCCCACTTTTTTGTGCTGTCTAGGCAACTGCTAGGGTCGTTGTCACACGAGTGACCATAGGAGTTTGCAAGATAGGAGCACTCAATAACCATAGGAGTTGGCAAGACAGCACAAACAGTTCTAGGATCAGGCTAATAGTTTTAATTTCCCTCCATTTAATAATCCTCAGTATGGTCAGATCCACATGTAGTTGGATCTGCCTTTGCTTTGACAGAGTCACAGGGTTGGTTGTGGCATATAATATATACTCATTTGCACATTTCCTTTGTCATTTAAAAAAATAATGCTGTGTTTAGTCATAACTATACATTGTAATACTGGCGATATACACTGAGTGTGAAAAACATTAGGAAACACCTTCCTAATATTAAGTTGCACCCCCTTTTGCCCTCAGAACAGTCTCAATCCGTTGACACACGGACAGCAAGGTGTTAAAAGCGTTCCACAGGGATGCTGGCCCATGTTGACTCCGATGCTTCTCACAGTTGTGTCAAGTTGCCTGCATATCCTTTGGGTGGTGGACCATTCTTGATACACACGGGAAACTGTTGAGCGTGAAAAACTCAGCAGCGTTGCAGTTCTTGACATACTCAAATTAGTGCACTTGGCACCTTCAACCATACCCCGTTCAAAGGCATATTTTGTCTTGCCCTTTCACCCTCTGAATGGCACATACACAATCCATATCTCAATTGTCTCAAGGCTTAAAAATCCTCCTTAACCTGTCTCCTCCTCTTCATCTACACTGATTGAAGTGGATTTAACAGGTGACATCAATAAGGGGTCATATTTTGTAGCTTTCACCTGGATTTGCCTGGTCAGTCTGTCATGGCAAGAGCAGGTGTTCCTAATGTTTTGTGCACTCAGTGTATGTTTTTATGTAAGTTTTATTCTGTTTCAGGTGTACTACCATGTTACTGTAAATATTCCTTAGACTCTATACCGCTTTTGTCTGGTATAACCGTAATATGCCATCCACAGATGTACCAGTCTGAAATCCTTATCCCTTTAACACCCATGGCTAGATTCCAATCATACAACTTACTCCCTTCTCCTCTCCCTCCTGTCTTTCCCTTCTCAGATCAGAAAGGACTGGAAGTGTTTAAGCAATGTGGTTACTGCCAACCCAACCTTCTTCTAGGTCTTGTCTGCATCATATTGCTTACACGTATCCAATCCTCTCAGATCTTTGAGTGTGCATCAGCGAGGGCAGAGAAAAAGGAAGTGAGTTATTGAATTAGAATCGGGCCCTTGCCCCTCTTCCCCCTCACCTGTCCCTCACGTTTGCCTGGCGCCCAATTGGCCACACTCTACTCCTCTATGGGTTTTTGCTTACCTGATTTTCCCTTTTGACAAAAGTACCCATGATGCACGGTGGTACGCAAGCGTCTGCAGCCACCACATCTGCCACAAGCGTTCCCTTCGCAACCTCCTCAGCCAATCAGGTTTGCTCTCTCTCTCTCTCTCTCTCTCTCTCTCTCTCTCTCTCTCTCTCTCTCTCTCTCTCTCTCTCTCTCTCTCTCTCTCGTACAGAGCATTTGGAAAGTATTCAAACCCTTTCGTTGCATTACAGCCTTATTTTAAAATGGATGAATATATTTTCCCCCCTCATCAATCTACACAAAATACCACATAATGACAAAGCGAAAACTGTTTTTTCAATTTTTTTGCAAACAAATTAAAATTCAAATTATTTACACAAGTATGCAGATCCTTTACTATGAGACTCAAAATTGAGCTCAGGTGCATCCTGTTTCTAATTGATCATCCTTGAGATGTTTCTACAACTTGATTGGAGTCCACTTGTGGTAAAATCAATTGATTGGACATGATTTAGAAAGGCACACACCTGTCTTTATAAGGTCCAACAATTGACAGTGCATGCCAGAGCAAAACCTAGCCATGAGGTCGAAGGAATTGTCCGTAGAGCTCTGAGACAGGATTGTTTTGTGGCACAGATCTGGGAGAAGGGTACCAAAACATTTCTGCAGCATTGAAAGTCCCCAAGGACACAGTGGCCTCCATCATTCTTAAATGGAAGAAGTTTGGAACCACCAAGAATCTTTCTAAAATGAGAAATTGGGGGAAAAGGGCCTTGATCAGGGAGGTGACCAAGAACACAATGATCACTCTCACAGAGCTCCAGATTTCTCTGTGGAGATGGGAGAACCTTCCAGAAGGACAACAATCTCTGCAACACTCCACCAATCAGGCCTTTATGGTAGAGTGGCCAGACGGAGGCCACTCGTCAGTAAAAGGCACATGACAGCCCACTTGGTGTTTGCCAGAAGGCACCTAAAGACTCTCAGACCATGACAAACACGATTCTCTGGTCTGATGAAACAAGCGTCACGTCTGGAGGAAACCTGGCACCATCCCTACGGTGAAGCATGGTGGTGGCAGCATCATAGTGTGGGGATGTTTTTCAGCGACAGGGACTGAGAGACTAGTCAGGATCGAGGGAAAGATGAACGGAGTAAAGTACGGAGACATCCTTGATGAAGCTCAGGACCTCAGACTGAGGTGAAGGTTCACCTTCCAACACAGCCAAGACAATGCAGGAGTGGCTTTGGAACAAGTCTCTGAATGTCCTTGAGTGGCCCAGCCAGAGCCCGGACTTGAACCCGATCTAACATTTCTGGAGAGATCTGAAAATAGCTGTGCAGCGACGCTCCCCATCCAACCTGACAGAGCTTGAGAGGATCTGCAAAGAATGGGAGAAACTCCCCAAATACAGGTGTGCCAAGCTTGTAGCGTCAAACCCAAGAGGACTCGAGACTATAATCGCTGCAAAAGGTGCTTCAACAAAGAATTCAGTAAAGGGTCTGAAATTAAATTTTGTTTTATTTCATACATTTTAGATTAAGGCTGTAATGTAACAAAATGTGGAAAAAGTCAAGGGGTCTGCCTTTCACGCACAGTGCACATGGAGGTTCTGTAGGTGCTTCCCTGTCTGCTAGGGATGGGATGGGAGACAGTCTCCCTCTTGTTGGCCTACACTGGTTGTTGCGTATAACCGTTTAATGAAAGGTTATTAGGACAGTACATCTATGTATCATGGTAATGGTAAACTTTGAATGTAGTTATCAAACAAGTTATATATGTCATTAACTAGTCATTCTGGGGAGACATTTACTGTATGTCGCTCATGTTTGACGTCATTTTAACCTTGATCTTTGTCCTTTCTCATTTTGAGGACTCTTCCTTATCAAAGTTGACTACCAACGAATACATGCAATTGGTATGTATTAGGTAGTTTTCCTTGTTTTTGTCAAGCGCTTTGCACAGTAGGTGCAGCAGTTGCTCTCTGTGCCATTTGGTGCTCGGCCTGTGTTTTTCTGCTGCTGCCTACATGCAGTCAAAGCTATTACGGTGTCTGAGGACTCCACTTTTTCTTCTTCTGCTGCTTAGGCCCTTGAGTGAGGAGTATACAGGTGGGGTCAGAAATGACTGACTCCCTTGATAAAGATGTCAAAGAGCTCTATTTACATGTAATTTGACCAACGCACCAGTTCCAATCCAAGTGCCAATGTTGTTTAGCAAACTCCAGGCATTTACATTTGTCATGAAAATTGAGCTCAATGGCCACGCACACCAGTGGTGTGTTTGGTGTTGAAATTAGAATGCATGAACAGAAAAGGACCCCATTCCTACTGTAAAATACAGTGGTGGATCTTTGATGTTATGGGGCTATTTTGCTTCCACTTGTCCTGGGGCCCTTGATAAGGTCAACTGAATCATGAACTTTCCCCAGTACCGGGATATTTTTGCTAAAAAACCTGGTTGCCTCTGCCAGGAGGCTGAAACTTGGCCGCAAGTGGATCTTCCAGCAAGACCATAACCCCAAGCGCACATCAAAATCCACATTTTGCAATGGCCATCTCAGTCTCCGGACATGAACCCCATTGAAAACCTGTGGTTTGAATTGAAGAAAGCAGGCCATAAGAGCAGACAAAGGATATCAGGGATCTGGAATGATTCTGTGTTGAGAAATGGTCTAAGATCCCTCCCAATGTGTTCTTCAACATTTTAGAAAAAGGCTCAGTGCCGTTATCCTCTCAAGGGGAGGTGTTGAAACGTATTGAAAACAGGGGTGTCAATCATTTTGACCCCTACCTATTTTTGTATTTTTTTGTATTACTTGTCAAACAAAATCTCCTTCTCTGGGCAATTGTATTAGTATAAAATAACACAATTTCCCCCAAAATATTGGCATACAATATAGCTCAGTATTTCAATTATTTATTTTATAAAGTCATTTTTGCTCATCTTTATCAAGGGTGTCAATAATTTCAGACCATACTGTATGTGGTCAAATAGGACAGGGGACAGAATGCATGTACATAGTGAAATATTAACATATTTTACATATAATGTAATGGGAGTGCAACAACCCTTAAAGTTAAAGACTTTAGTTGAAACTTTATTATCCCAAGGGAAAAAATGCACTTCGGGGAACAGAACTGAACACCCTCCAAAAACAGAATCAGAACCAGGAAGGAAAGTGATCTATACTGTTCCAGTTCAGAACCGTTATTTTAAAAGCATGGGAACCGGTTAATACTATTATGTTACGTTTCAGTCCCCCCCCAAAAAATACCACAAGGCAGCAAAGCCCTCCCTCTGTCACCCAGGAACTTATTCCAGTGTCTGTCTGCCTGACAGCTGAAAATATTTGCCAGTGTGAGCATGTAGGCAACCTGCCCCTCCCCCTCCGAAGCTTAGGCTACTGTAACCTACTGACGTTACAAGCGTGATTCAGAAATTAGAGAGAGATTTTTAATTAGGGAAAAATGTATTCACTTTTTCAATACTATAGCTTTTACATTTCACAATGGATGGATTAACTATTGTTTTTAATTATGGTGCCACTCTGCACACCACAAGCTTGTTAGCTAGATAGCCTGCTAGCGCTGGTCCAATGTTAACTCTCGGAAGTTCAAAGATTTTCCATAGAAGCCGTTCTTCCGTAGGTATAGTTCTGTGGGCCTAATTGAGATAATGCATGTCATAACAAGTTGCCCAGAGCTTCAAACCAAAAGCCTCCTCCTTCACCCTGTCTCGCTCTCCCCCCACCCACCATTGCAGTCGCTTCTCGCGCCCCTACACTTGTCTGTCCATCGCGGATTTAAACAACTACAGCTTGCCTGCTCCATACTGCACTATCCTCACTGATTTGTGAAGTCATTTAATGTCGAGCTAATGTAAAAAATAAAAAAATAAACATTTCAGAGGTTTAAAAAGGAACGATATAAACCAATATTTTTTGGGGGAACCAGTTCAGAACTTTATTTTACAGGTTGGAACAGTGGAACGGGGGGAAAAACAATACAAAATGATTGGAAAATAATTTTGGTTCCAACCCCTGGCTGCAGGTCAACAAGCTGTAGGACTTAAGTTTGCACAAGGAGACACCTCACTAGCGACTGACTTTTTATTTTCTTCCTTCCACCCCCTTCCTCCACCCTCCTCTTGCCAAACATTCCAAAAAATGATGCTTGGCCGTTGATTAGCAGGTTTCAGTGATCCTATAAAATGCTTTGTTTTATCTATGCAACATTGTAACCACATTTAGTCTTATCTTCATCTCCTTTTCGGTAATGAACTCAGAAATGTGGTTAAACCTGCTGATGTGTGGTAGTGGGGCTAGTGGATGTCTGATGCGTAAGATGTCTGCTGTGTTTGATTTCTCTGCTCTGTCCCCACCCCCAGATTCCAATCATTTCTGCCGATCATCTGAGTAGTCACAAGTATCTGACTCAAATGTAGTTCGAGTCAAGAACAGTGAGTTTCTATTCATCTCGGTTTCGCTACAGTATGTTTAACTGTGCAGCTAGTGTGTTTTTTTTTATTTTTATACATTTAAAGGGGCAATCGGCAATCATACATTTTTGGACATTGAAATGAATATATACCCATTGATTCTTGAAGAATATTACTTATAGATGCCTCGTGAGCTTCGTTTAACTCTTGTACCCCATCAGAATCCAAATTATAAGCGTGGTTTCATCCAATATTGGTAAACAATGCAAATTAAAACATTGAATTTGGATTTGTTTGGGTAAAAACATTACACAGCAAGATGTACACTGTATTTCCAGACGATAGCACTTGAAAGTATATATTTAAACACTTGTTTCCAAAGTGGTCCTTGATGGTAATAACATAAACCATTTTGATATAATGGATCGTCAGTCCTTACATCCAGTGCTCTGTCTATGAATGAGATTGGTTCTATTTCTCCAGACCCATCTTTCAGCTTTTACCAAAGCAGTGTCGGGGTGGCCGCCAGGTTATTGATTAAACTGCAGATTGCCGATTTAAGCAACCTTTCAGCGAACAAAAATAAGATCCAGATCTTGGAAGACGAGCTACATAATGAAAATAACTTTTCTAACATAAAAAAACAAAATGTCATTCCTTGTCTCTTGTTTTGCAGATCAAATGACTGTGTGTTGGCACTGTACAAGTCTAAAGAGTTCAGCCTTTATGTCTATAATGTTCAGAATGTCAAGCAATGGACAGGAGGAGAATCGGTCGTCATCTCTCAGTCGCTCCGTAATGCTGTTCTTGTCACACATGCCAACATCGGTGTGCCCAGTCGATGCCATGACACACATACATACACACACACACACCTCCTTGTCCTCCAAGGCATCACCCAGCTGAGAAGAGGAGTGTCTGTCTATCCATGCTGACAGACACTGAATACATTCACATTACACCTGTGTGTTCAAACACAATTTCTTTCTTACATTTTTTTGCACACACATGAGGCTGAGAGCGAGATGTTGTGGCGTCTAACGTACAGAATACTGTGTTGGTACGTCGGTAGACCAAGACAGCATTTTCTATTTGTTTTGTTTTTACATTAATACATTTGTTTTCATGGTTTACAAAAAAAAAACATTGAAATGTGCACCTTGAATTTGAATTGAAATCAGAAAGGCACAACACATTTTAGCATGTACAGTTTTCTGTTTTTAAAAAGGCTTCTAGTGAAGCTAGATGATAAAATGAGGGTCAGGGACATATGAATGTTCTGGGTAAGAAACACACCTGTGTACCTTTGAAAGCACAGCCATGCTAGCTTTAACCACCTAATGTGTACCATAGAGGCCATACATCCCAAACCAGAGTGTTATTTCAGCAGTGTTATTCTGTTTATGATATGTGTTTTTATGGCTCGAGTTTAGTTTTTTACATCATTTCTCCATTGTGTATTTTCTTTATATATATATATTGTGCCATTTGATTTTTGGTTGATAATTAGGAATGGGTTCCTCTCCAGCCTTTGATCTCTCTTGCAATGAAAAAAAAAATAAGAGGTGCCTTTTATCAATTTGTTTTTGTTTTGCCTTTCTGTTTTTGCTTTATCGTTGTATTTGTCAGACGGGGAGATCTATGACTCAGAGCTCATAGTGACTGGGAGAGTTGTAAGTCAGTAGACTCTAATGCCTGTTGAAGTGATATGGGGCGTACTAGCTCTCCACGGAGGTCTCATTTCCTTGTCCCCAACCTTAGGAAAAATCCACTCAAAAACGATATTTTGGTATTATATCAAAATGTAGTTTTTGAGTTTATTTTTTCGTTATAGGTGGAGGGACTCTAAAAGTGTGTCTAAAGAAGCACTGTCAAACCATGTGTCGTTGAAAAAAGATACGTTTGATTAGGTCATAAGAAGATATACACTTGGTTGAGTGTTTTTGTGCTCCCCCAGAACTATTACCTCTCAATAGACACATTTTACTTCAATTGTGGTAATACAACAAATAACTGATTTGATGTGAATTTATCAAACAGAAGAAAAAAGTATCTCACTTTTTTGATCAGATTTGAACTGATTCAGGATACCGAAGCACAGTTCTGCTCATGCACCAAGGGTTACCGGAGTATATGGCCACATTCAAGGAAGGCTCAACACAGAATTGGGGGAACAGAGATTTCATTTAAAAACCCTTGTTTTCACACGCCATTATGTTCTGTGATTTCGTTTTTTATGTTTTGACTGAGGTGTAAGATCTCTTTACTGATTGTAATGTACTTCTATTGAAGCCTTAGATTACAGGACTGGGTTCCATCCCAATCAAATGTACTTTCAATCACCATACAGGCAATGAACACCAATTATATATTATAGTTCGTACACATACATACACCTTATAATGTTTTGGTTTAGTTTTTTTTCTCAAGTAACAATTTACTCTTAAATTTCATTGAACTCATGTGTTATGTATTACTTAAGGATTTTAATCTATTTGAATATTTAGTTTGTAGATTTCTGCCTTATTATATTCTACTTGACAACATTATTATATAGCCGTTGTAAATTTAGAGATTTGGATTTTCAAACCATACTAATGATTAATAATAATATGTGGAGTCAGAATAAGTATTCACATCATTCTTGTAGCTGGACGCCTGAAGAAGTTGATCAAACATGTTGATCAACGACCTTTTGATATTGATACAATGAACGGCGTCAGTTGGTGTGTTGCCGAGGCATCTACTCTGGCTGAAAACTAATGTTTTAACTAGCTACAAGTCGAGATCTTGTTTGAAAACACGCTATCTGTAAAATGTTTTAGAACACCTACTCATTCAAGGGGTTTTCTTTTAATTATTTTCTACATTGTGCTCAGCATATGTGGGAACTCCTTCAAGACTGTTGGAAAAGCATTCCAGGTGAAGCTGGTTGAGAGAATGCCAAGAGTCTGCAAAGCTGTCATCAAGGCAAAGCGTGGCTATTTGAAGAATCTCAAATACAAAATATATTTTGATTTGTTGAACACTTTTTTGGTTACTACATGATTCCATATGTGTCATTTCATAGTTTGATGTCTTCACTATTATTCTACAGTGTAGAAAATAGTTTTTTTTAAATAAAAAATAAACACTTGAATGAGTAGGTGTTCCAAAACTTTTGACCGGTAGTGTATAGTGTCAAAATTTAGATTGTCCATGTTTAGAGAAGGAACAAAAAGTTATTTTCTACTGTATCCATTAAAAACTATATATATATATTGTTTTAATATTTCTTAAGATTGCCCTGAATGTCAGCGCAAAATGAACAGTGAGATAGATGGGTCTCTGGAGTTTGGTGAATGGTGAGAGTAGAGGTGAGGTAGTGGACTTTGCTGAATCGGGAAGGTCGGTAATGCTGCAGATGAACGAACTCTAACCTAAGGGACGAAGGTTGACTTTTTGCACTTCTGTACATAGTCAATGAACAGAGAGAAAAAAATACATTTATCATATTGAGATATTATTTTGAATAAAAAATTCTATAATGATAAGTACTTTTTTAGGTTAATTTAAATAAAAAATCAAAACGGATAGACCAGCTAAACAAATTTGCTTGCAAAAAGAAAGAAAATGGTGTCATTTTCTAGGCCAATGCATTCAGAAAAAGCTATGCGTTTTTAAGCTTTTGTCAGTGGCTAGTAGTTTGCCAGGAAATCCTCAAGGGGCGTAACCCCCACATTCACTCCCACTCACTCCCCTTGTAGTATATGATATACTATAAATATCATATATTGTCCATATTTCAAATCTTGGAACAGGCCATTCATGCCTAGCCCTACGGTACAATAACTAAAAAGATATATAAACAAAACCATTTCAAATTTTTGTTTCATTGCATGTAAAAAAAGAACACAAATGTAAACAATCTATATAAGTAGCTATGGAAAGTTTATATTTTCAACTTACAAAATTATGTTTGGGGAGAAGGGAAATAAGACTTCAGACAAGTAATTGCACTTGTGATATACATTTCTTACCAAGAAACTACATGAGTTCTCAAGAATAAAATGTAACGTTAACACAAAACCACCCCAGAAATATTCTCTAATCACCGTAAGATCACTCAAGTCAACATGGACTCACAGGGCACAGCTAATGCTACCAGCCAACTGTGCACTCAGCAGGTGAAGGCTCCCCACCATACCAAATGTATAGGTAAATACTCTTTCAAATGAATGTAACCGTCTTCAGTCAAGGTCACCCTATTTCTGACTCGAGGTCGCTGTATAAGTGCTATGGAACCAAAGTGTCCCTTTCTCCAAACCAACCAGAGCTGCGTGGGCAAATTTCACTGTCTCTCAGCTTAAACCAAGGTCTTTCTTCCCTGCCGGGGGCATACATGCTTGACTGTTTAGTATGTGTGAAAACATACTTTTTTTGCTTATAGTTGCTACAAAATAATGTACTACTTCTTGTCTTCAGATTTGTTTTATGCACATTTTATTGTTGCCATAATTGACTCTTGCTGTTCTGAATTATATATATAAAAAAAAAGAATAAAAACACTGATTTGCTCACGCAACTCATCTGTGGTCTTCCTGTTTGCATGTTAACTTTGTCTATAACACATTACTGTAAAGGTCCAATGCAGCTGTTTTTATCTCAATATCAAATCATTTCTGGGTAACCATTAAGGACCTTGCTATGATTGTTTTCCATTAAAATGGTCAAAAATAGCATTTTCTCAAGCAATAATTTTACTAGGACTTGTAACGGCGTTCTTTGTTTGTCAAAAGAGAGTCGGACCGAAATGCAGCGTAGTGGTTACTCATGACTTTAATAGAAAATGTGACACATGAAAAATAACGTAATATACAAAATACAAAACAACAAACGGAACGTGAAACCTATTACAGCCTATCTGGTGAAACGACACAGAGACAGGAACAATCACCCACGAAATACAAAGCGAAACTCAGGCTACCTAAATACGGTTCCCAATCAGAGACAACGAGAATCACCTGACTCTGATTGAGAACCGCCTCAGGCAGCCAAGCCCATACAACACCCCTACTCAGCCGCAATCCCAATAACTACAAAACCCCAATACGAAATACAACAATAAACCCATTTCACACCCTGGCCTGACCAAATATATAACGTAAACACAAAACATTATGACCAAGGCGTGACAGGACTGTCTGTGTGTGGTCTGAGTGGGGAGGGGAAAACTGAAATCTAGAGGTTTGGAACTCTCTTATTGGTCTAGGCCAAATTCACCAAGTAGGACAAAACTCCATCCCGCCAAAACTCCATACCACCAAAACAAGTTAAAATTTCAGGCTGTCTTTCAAGCATCTCGTACACTAAAAGGGCATTATCATAATTTTCATTATTATTATTCCAACCTCATAGTGTGGAAATATATATACAACACAGGAAATCACGTATTTGACTGCACTGGGCCTTTAAAGAGATGACAAGACACCTTTCCGAGGAGATTAGTTTTCTGTTCCTTTGCTTCCTAGGATATAGCCCTCGTTCATGGTCATGTTTGTGGAAAGTAAATTTCACTCATGAATTTGATAGAGAAAATATGCTTATAATAAACATATGCCACAACTTATAATGAACAAAATATAAACGCAACATGTAAAATGTTGGTCCCTTGTTTCATTAGCTGAAATAAAAGATTCCAGAAATGTTCCATACGCACAAAAAGCTTTCTATTTCTCTCAAATTTTGTGCACAATTTGTTTACATTCCCGTTAGTGAGCATTTCTCCTTTGCCAAGGAAATCTATCCACCTGACAGGTGTGGCATATCAAGAAGCTGATTAAACAGCATGACAATAAATGGTAATCTAAAATGTGAAGTTTTGTCACACAACATAATGCTGCTGATGTCTCAAGTTTTGATTGAGTGTGCAATTGGCATGCTGACTGCAGGATTGTCCACCAGAGCTGATGCCAGAGAATTCAATGTTCATTTCTCTACCATAAACCGCCATCAAAGTATTTTTAGAGAATTTGGCAGTACTTCCAACTGGCCTTATAACCACAGACAGCGTGTAACCACACCAGCCACTTATGGGATCGTCGAGACCAGTCACCCAAACAGCTGATGAAACTGAGAAGTATTTATGTCTGTAATAAAGCCCTTTTCTGGGGGAAAACTCATTCTGATTGGCTGGGACTGGCTCCCCAGTGGGTGGCTCCCCCAAGTTGGTAGGTCTATGCCCTCCCAGGCCCACCTATGGATGGCCCCTGCACAGTCATGTGAAATCCATAGATTAGAGCCTAATGAATTTATTTAAATTTACGCATTTCCTTATATTTCCTTATATGAAGTGAAATCTTTGAAATTATTTTTGTTTGGTATAATTACTACGAATTCCTCTTTATTCTGTACTTTCAGAAACCACACAAACTGAGCATTATTTCCCAACGTAACTGGAGCTGGACATCTTACTTGGCGAAGATTGAGGACAACTTTTGTCTGCTAGCAACACACTGTATGAACGTACACATTAACCATTGTCTAGTCCTAGGTGATGGAGATCAGATCCACCCCGTTCCCCTGAAACACATACACACACTAGTCCTCCATTGTGACCATTTTCCCAAGCATCTTTGTGCAGTCAGACCTTTGATTATTTTGTGCCACCAGGGCCACAATAATATACTCCCTTTCTGATTGTCCGAGTGTGGCCCCTTCCCTGTGGGTTACCGCAGCCAGTGTTGCCAACACTGCCACTGCCTGGGTGGGTGTACCCCACCGGAATCCCCACCAGCGAGGTACAAGGTCATCAAGGTTCTCATTAGCAGCTTTGAGCATTTCCTTGTATATTATTCTCTCCCATCAGGGGGCTCTGGCTTTGTAGGACCAACCCTGCCAGGCAGGCTCAGAATCTTGAGGGGGCGGTGTTGCTCTAGTAGGTCTCTGAACGCATTATGGCTGCACACAGGCGGCTTACAGCAGGCCCATAAAACAGAAAGGGACTTCTCTTTAGTGTCTGGGTTGTTCAGGTGGGTGTCTCGTGTATAAGGTTGTGGACCGTTCCATCACAACCCCTGCTCACAGGCACACATTGGTTCTGGGATATGCAACCATTTCCTTTGTCACTCACTTAACGCCACACTTATCCAAACACCAATAACACACGCCACACCTTCCATCACAGTACGTCCCCACATACTGTGCCTTCTATGTCTTCTGTTTGCTGTGTTTCTATCTCCACCATGTTCAAATAGTACTTTTGTGTTCCAATTAGTTATATTTGAAAATTCTATCTATTTTTTTGTTTTATTGCAATCCTAGTGGATAGAGCGTTGGGCCAGTAACCGAAAGGTTGCTGGATCAAATCCCCGAGCTGACAAGGTAAAAATCTGTCTTTCTGCCCCTGAACAAGGCAGTTAACCCCCTGTTCCCAGTAGGCCGTTATTGTAAATAAGGATTTGTTCTTAACTGACTTGCCTAGTTAAATAAAGATTCAATAAAAAATATATATTAACAAAATCCCTACCATGGCTAGTATTGGGTATCCACTATTCGACTCCTCTCTGAGAACGTTGTATTATTTAGAATAGCCATGGAGTAGTCTTTGTGTCAGAACATTTGGTTGTCAATATACAGTTTATCGACTACGAGAGCAACACGCTTCGCTTTTAATCTATTCTCCTTGAAGATTGGATACAGTACTTTGCGCTATTCTGCAATCTCCCTCAGGAACTGATCATTCATGCTTATTTTCGTGCCAGCGAGTCTTTTACCCAGGCTTTTAACCATTACTTTATCCCTAAAGAAAAGTACATTTGGCAACGACTGGACGCTCATATCTTTGTCCGAAATGGTGTACACGTTCAAGTTGTTTTTTATCGACAACATCGAGTGGGATTTGAAGCACTGTAAATAAGAAAGAATTCATTTCCTCACTCATTTCAAGGCTCGCCTTCAACTCCTTTATATCCTTACTGACTAATTCAAGTATGCCCAGTTTGTCATGTATCGTCTTTAACAGATCGCTTTCCACACTTACCAGTCCCAGTGGTGAAACGCATAAATCGTTTGTATCTGTGGAAGAGTCGTGTTTCCTTTTCGATATTGATTCTCCACGTTTACTCTCCATCATGTTTGAGTGTTGCTTGTTTTCATAATACATTTATCTAGCCTTGTGAATTGTTTTGTGTACTTATCCAAATTTAATGTAAGTATATAAAGTGCAAATATTTTCTAACTCACTGATATTGAATATCACGTATTCATCTTGAGGCGATTTTGATATTCTCCTTGAACTCCACCTTCCCCTCTCTGCATCTTCCAAATGTCGGCATCCACATGCTGTTCGAGAGAAGATGCTGGAAAAGTGTGTGACTACTGCCCCAATGTTCCACATACAAAGTGTGGACATTCCCGAGATGAAGAGCCTGCATGGTCATCCCCATGGACCCAGACACAACAAACCCCTCATAATGTTGGATGTCAGTGGTGGATTATAATGTCCTGGACAAATCCTGTCTTCACAAATCAAATTCTATTTGTCACATGCTTCATCAACAACAGGTGTAGTAGACTGACAGTGAACCGCCTCACAACAATGCAGAGAGAAAAACAGATGTATATACAAATACACACTGTATATAATAACACAAGGAATACACTATGAGTAACACATAAAACGTTGCACAAAACAAAGAACTTGACCCCAAACCTTTTGGAGGGAATGTATTGACGGAGCGCCAGTCTACCCTTCCATAACATCAGGGACTCGTCAATGCATAGGTCCTTTTATGGCACAAAGACCTGACCAAATGCTGATGTCAGCCTGATGAGAACATTTCTTATTTCTCTAGTATTCTCTTAGGGAGTTCTTCTTCACTTAACCCATGAGAAGGACTGTCACCAGGAAGGTATACATTTCACTAATTGTGGTCATCACTCATTTAGCAAGCTTCTCCCTCACTCCTGGCTCTCTCTTCTCCTGTAGCGCCAAAAGCATAGCGATTGGTCCACTCCACTATGTCTCCCACCAGCTCCTCTGTCAGAAAAAGTTTGAAGCACTCTGCCTCAGAGGGAGATGGCAAGGGGCTTTGCACTCCAGACTGGGACTCATCAAAGCCAACAGCATAGGCAGGAAGGGTAAAATGGCTGCCGGACTTCCAGCTACCCTCTCGTACTTCAACCACTGTCGGTCTGCCACCGTCACCACCAGCATCTTCAGAGGGACCTGGGACTTCATCGGTGGGCAAGGGATCCTAAGATTCAGGGTTCTCAAATGGCCACAAAGTTGGCAAGCAGCTCATCAGTGTCACTGTCAGAATCCGATTCCTCATTTTCATACTCAGACTCGTTGTCAGAATTGACAAAAATCTCCAGAATTTCCACATTTGTGAGTTGTCTCCTTTTGAAAGACATTGCTAATGCTACATCTTAGCCCAGAAGCAACATACAGCACATTCGGGAAAGTATTCAGACCTCAGAGCTCGGGATGCACGATATATCGGTGAACATATTGGAATCAGACAATATTAGCTAAAAATGCCAACATCGGTATCGACCCGATGTCTAGTTTAACGCTGATGTGCAAAACCGATGTCAAAGCTGACGTGCATTCCTATATGATGTAGGTACATGACGTGATGACGCCACGTAACATTTAGCCCTACACCTGCAACACAGCATTCCTAACCTGGTCCACAATGTCTGCTGTGTGGATCGAGCAGACAACAAGTCCAGCAGTCATTTGAAAGAGTAAGAACATTTCAGCGAGACAACTTAAAGGAGAAATCCATTAAAGCCGAGATAATGGAATTGATTGCCCTGGACAATCAACCGTAGACATATTGCCCTACCGGTGTTACACAGTAACAGCGTCACTGCTATTAGCTTCACGACATACTAATGCTGTTTGGGTCTTTGATTGTCAAAAAAATATACACGTAAAATAAAACTATTTGACGCGTTGAATAAGCTTTAAATTTGACATGTGAAATAACACAGATCTATTATATAATGTTGTGTGTTCTGAATTTGCACGTGCAAGCCAAGCACCACCACGACTATCAGTAGCACTGTCAAAGCTGTACAAACAAGTGTACAAACAAGCAAACACCTGCCTCGAATGATGTGTTTACAACACCGCGTTGGCAAAAAAGCATTATTTGTTCGACCACAACTTCTGGGGTAGCTAGCTTTAGCTTGATACCTAGAAAGCACCAATACAACCAGCCTGAAAACAATGACCAGGAGAAACTGCAGTCATTTTCATTATTCTTAGCAATGATTTAGGAATCCTTGTGAGTAAGTATTAGCAAGGTTGCCACTTGTTGTTTACCTATTGAAATTGAACTTCAGTTCGTGAATATAAATAGCTAACCAGCTACTTAACCCTGTTTCCCAAAGCTAACGTTATAAGCAGCCCGCTAGCTTCATCTGGCTAGTGATGTGTGACCGGACTGGGTTATGTGTTGTGAAGCTAGCCACAACACATAAGCACAAGGATTAGGCACAATAGTGGAATTTGCAGTTTGCCTTCAAAATAAAAGTATCTCTTTGAAAGCGATGCAGAAGGTTACAATTGGTGTAATCATGCCATATTTAGACTAGATCATGTTAAACAAGGTTGGAATGTGAAGCAATGAAATGGGATATCAGTCTACTGGGTGACACCCACAGAACACAATTGTGAAGAGTTTACGCAAATATTAGCATTGTAGCTCATATTGCGGGACTGTGACTGTGTGAAATCACCTCCCTCGTCAGCCTATTGTGTGTATTGACATTCATATTGCGCTGTACAGCATTACCTAAGGATTGGGGATCAATGAAATCAGTCTACTCAATACCCAAGATATTTTTCCCCAACGTCCTCCTCAGAGTTGTATGACTCCAAAACATCCACACAGTATTGTTTTTCCTCAGGAATAGTGTTCAATACACATGGGTTGACAATAAATGTGGCTCAATTCACAGTTGTTTCAGAATCCCACAGTAAGAGCTATGATGCTAATGCTCTCTGGGTGTCACTGAGTAGACTGATACCCCATGTCATTGATCCACAATCCATAGATAAGTCTGTCCAGTGAAATAAGTATGTCCCCCAATGAAATTCTAAAGTATAACACATTCAGTGTGATTTCAACAGATTTTGTCAAATTAACATGATTGTCTTTTGTTGATTTTATAGAACAATATAGAACAACATTCCAACCTCGATTAGCATGATCTATTCAATTATGGCATAATTCTACTATTTGCATCAATTTGCATCACTGTCAATGACATACTTTTATTTTAAAGGCCAACGGCAAAGTCCACTATTGTGGCAAATCCTTATTGTGGCTAGCATCACATAAATGGGTCCGACCACCATTAATCAAATAAGAACTGTCTTGAAAATTAGGGTTATTTTAGATTACACCTAGCTATATAGTTAGCTAGCTAACTTTAGCTACTGAAACAGATTATGTCGTTTTGCTGTTTTTGGGGGAGAACATTGCTTGCATCCATGAGCTAGCTAGCTTTTTTATGACCAGCACTGTAGGTGCGCGAGACAAAACTTTTCCAGCATCATAGCATACATATTGATGAATCGTTGTGACATATGAAACACGAGCGATAGTGTAATCAATGTGTAATAACTACATAAAAAATGTCTGAATGCGTTAAATTATTATGTGACGTGCTGTCATATTCAGGTCCTGATTGGTCAACAAGCTTATTTAGAGTCAAAATAAACGCACACCTATTTAGGCGAGGTGCTGGGTAGCGGAGTGGAACACGTAAAAAAATAAAGGAGAGCCGCACACTCTAGGAGCTCAGATGCAATAATGTTATTTGACACGCAAAGATCCACACCACGTTCCATAAGATGAGAAATCCTGGTTGAGAATGAAACGACTGAACAAATGAACAACGAAACAGCACAGCAAGTAAGTGAAAGAAATAGGTTCTGATTATGTTTTCCTGGTAATGGGGACGTACGTAAATGCCAACAAATTAACTTTTTGGTCAGTGTTTGACCAGAATTTGACCAGCCCCTGCCCACTTACTCACGTATGCCTAGTTGGCGGGCGGCATCTCACCGCGCTAACTTCAAGTCGAGGTCACGGTGATGCTAGGTAGGTAGCTAGCTAGCTAACTGTGTAGCCAGATTCGTTCTTAAGTTGTGTGGTCAACAGCAGCAATAATGAGTGAAGGGAAGGATACAAAAAAACAGAAAACGCATCATTTCCACAAGGAATGGGAGGAAGGATCATTTTTTCGTCACTCCATCTCAAAATGTGTGTGCCTCATCTGCCATTAATAGCCTCGCTATCCCAAAGAAAGGTAACATAGAACAACATTTTAAATCATCCACACACAATTCCAGGAAAGAGATTTTCCAGAAAAGACTGAATTACAAAGAAGAAAGGTACAAGAACAAAACAATCATTTTTACAAGGCCTGTGACCAAAGATGGGGAGATGATCAAGGAAGCATTTACTGAGGCTGCAGACTCGCTGTTTGGGGACTTTAAGAACAAGACTGAAATTATGGCTGGCATCAATGACATTCAGTTGTCCAGAAATACGGTTAAAAGAAGATGTGAGGCAATACCCCGAGGATCAACTGAAGAAAGATATTGGCAACTGAGAGTGTTATTCCCTCCAGTTTGATGAGTCCACAGATACGGTAGATGAGGCACAGTTATGCATTTTCATCAGAATGGTATTTGACAACATGAGTACAAAGGAGGAACTACTCGCCATTTTGCAACTGAAAGGACATACAAGGGCTGAAGATATTTTTCAAGCTTTTATAGAGTTTGCTAACAAATTCCAACTTCCCTTATGTAAGCTTGTCTTCATTACTACTGATGGGGCACCTGCTATGGAAGGCCGCATTAGTGGGTTCGTGGCACTGTGCAAACAAGATTATTTCTCCCTGAATGTCTTAGTTATCCCTGCGTAATTCATCAGCAAGCTTTGTGCGAGAAGATGTTAAACGTGAAAGAGGTGACTGATGTTGCGATGAAGATTGTGTGTTCTATTCGAGCAAGAAGCCTACAGCGGAGGCTATTTTGTGCTCACTTAGAAGAGACTGAAGTGGAGCACACAGACCTGCTGCTGCACACGGATGTGCTGTGGCTGAGCCGAGGTACATTTTTAGGGGGGGATGCGAGCACAGCTTGACAGTGCATGTTACGTGGAGCAAGTCCAGAGCATCTTATCTGAATTTGACAGTCGTTTGCATCACTTGAGCCTATTGCCGTATGTGCTTTCCGTTTGGCACAGACATACATGTGAATGTCATTGCCCCTAAAAGGGATCACTTTTTTTTATTTGGACACAACTATAGCAGAAACTGAAATTGTCAACCTTCAAAATGACATTCAGCTGAATTCCAGGGCAACCACTGAGATGAAGGAAGAGTTCTGGGAGCTACTGCTAGAGGAGAAGTATCCCAACATCAGAAGATGTGCTCTCAACTTATCAGCCCTTTGTGGATCAACCTACCTCTGTGAGTCTGCATTTTCTCAAATGAAGATAATAAAGTTCATACACAGATCTACTATGGCTGACGACCACCTTGTGGCCTGCATGAGACTTGCAACAAGCTGCTACAGCCTTGACTATGAAAAATGACTTTCCTCCACCCAATGCCAAAATTCACATTAAAGTTAGGAAATGAAATTTGTTGCACTTATTTGTGGAAAACATGATATTGGTCCACATTATATTTGGGTATCATAGCGGCAGGTCCATACTCAGTGGTGTGTTGCGTTTCATACATTTTGTTGGTTGGAGATCCTTGATGAAAACCTGCTCCAGAGCACTCAGGGTCTCCGATTGGACCTTCAAACAGGACAACGACCCTAAGCCCACAAAAAGAGAACATGGGAGTGGCTTTGGGACAAGTCTCTAAATGTCCTTGAGTCTGGGCCACTCAATCGAACATCGCTGGCGAGACCTGAAAATAGCTGTGCAGTGATGCTCCACATCCAACCTGACAGAGCTTAATTAAGAGAATCTGCAGAGGAGGAGAGAAACTCCCTAAATACAGGTGTGCCAAGCTTGTAGCATCATACCTATAAGAAGACTTGAGGCTGTAATTGCTGCCAAAGGTGCTTCAACAAAGTACTGAGTAAAGGGTCTATATATACTTATGTATATGTGATTTCTGTTTTTTTTTTTTTTACAAAAATTTCTAAAAACCTGTTTTGTCTTTGTCATTATGGGGTATTGATTGTGTGTAGATTGATGAGGGGGGGGGGGGAACGATTTAATCTATTTTAGAATAAGGCTGTAACGTCACAAAATATGGAAAAACTCAAGGGGTCTGAATACTTTCCGAATGCACTGTATAGTATAGCTATAGATCATTTAATTGAGACCACAGGCGTACCTGATATTGTTCTCCAGCAAAGAATCAGGGATGAGGGGCAGCATCGGGCAATGTTGAAGTTTAATCGATTACAAATTGCATGACCATCCCCTGGACTAAACCCTAACATTGAAAAAGCACTGTCCTCCCCATTTTATCTCCGGGTCCCAGTTCCGAAAAGAATGATTACACCCCAAATCAGCTAGATGCAGGCAAGAGTGTGCAAGGCGGTACTGAATGTGTCACTGTCTGTCACCTTGATTACTCCAATTTGTCTCTCGACCTGTGCACCTACGTTATAAACTTTCAATTGTAGGCTAGGTTGTAGCAACCTCATGATAGGTATAGAGAAAATGTGAGTGTCATGTAGTAGCCTAAACCTATCGATGTTACATTGAGCTGGCTGAATGGAATATGAATGTGTCATCCAATATGCTGTAATAGAAATAAGGCCATGCTGATAATTCTTTTTTGAAAAATCTCCCTAATCTTAAACGGAACCTACCACCACTGGCGGTGACCAAGAAAGCTCGACAGAGGATGTATTATCTGTGCCAGCTGCGGAAACTCAAACTCTCTCTGACAATTCTGGTTCGGTTCTACAAGTCCATCATTGAGTCCATCCTCAGCGCTTCTATCACCGTCTGGTTTGGTTCCGCATCTGCTACTGCAAGGACAAACTGAACTGCAGGACATCATCTGGTCTGCAAAGAAGTTAATTGGCTGTCACCTGCCCTCCATCAAGGACCAGCACGCCTCCAGGACAAGAAAGCGCCCAGGTTAGATGATCGCCGACCTCAGACACCTCATCTTTAAAAGACTCCTCTCTGGCAGAAGGTTTAGGTGACCTAAACAGACAGTTACCTGAACAGTTTCTTCTCCCACGCTGTGGCCCTAATTAACCGGCCCTCGAGCGCTTATGGATTAAGTGACTTTGTATTGAGCCGATTACTACACATGGTCATCAATGACCTCCAATAAAAATACACTGCATTTGCACTATAAACCTCCGTACAACACTGTATATGCACAGTGTATGTTTGCCACAGCAGCATCCCTCCCTCTGTTTATATATAGATACAGTATAACCCCTCTGTAAATGATGTATTTCCACTGTAATCAGACTATAATCCAGAGTTTTACGTTTTATGTTTACTGTTCCGATATTGAATATTCTGTATGATGTCAATGTGAACTTGAGTCTGTATTATTTGAAAACTCAGCAAAAAAAGAAACGTCCCTTATTCAGGACCCTGTCTTTCAAAGATAATTTGTAAAAATCCAAATAACTTCACAGAACTTCACTGTAAAGGGTTTAAACACTGTTTCCAGTTCTTGTTCAATGAACCATAAACTATTAATAAACATGCACCTGTGGAATGATTGTTAAGACACTAACAGCTTACAGGCTGTACAATTAAGGTCACAGTTATGAAAATTTAGGAAACTAAAAAGGCCTTTCTACTGACTGAAAAACACCAAAAGAAAGATGCCCAGGGTCCCTGATCATCTGCGTGAACGTACCTTAGGCATGCTGCAAGGAGGCATGAGGACTGCAGATGTGGCCAGGGCAATACATTGCAATGTCCGTACTGTGAGACGCCTAAGACAGCGCTACAGGGTGACAGGACGGACAGCTGATCGTCCTCGCAGTGGCAGACCACGTGTAACAACACCTGAACAGGATCGGTACATCACACCTGCTGGACAGGTACAGGATGGCAACAACAGCTGCCCGAGTTACACCAGGAACGCACAATCCCTCCATCAGTGCTCAGACTGTCCGCAATAGGCTGAGAGAGGCTGTAGGCCTGTTGTAAGGCAGGTCCTCACCAGACATCAACGGCAACAACGTCACCTATGGGCACAAAACCACTGTCGCTGGACCAGACAGGACTGGCAAAAAGTGCACTTCACTGAGGAGTCGCGGCGTTGTCTCACCAGGGGTGATGGTCGGATCCGCGTTTATCGTCGAAGGAAGGAGAGTTACACCGAGGCCTGTACTGTGGAGGGTCCGTCATGGTCTGAGGTGGTGTGTCACAGCGCCTCAGCTTGTTGTCATTGCAGGCAATCTCAACGCTGTGCATTGCAGGGAAGACATCCTCCTCCCTCATGTGGTACCCTTCGTGCAGGCTCATCCTGACATGACCCTCCAGCATGACAATGCCACCAGCCATACTGCTCGTACTTAAAAAAACACTTCAACTTCAACCAGTAAAACGGATCTTTGGCTAGCTTTTGCCACAGCATATATTAATGATTTAGCAAAGATCACAACCAAATATAATCTTAGTGACTGTTCAAGCAGGAATCAAAACATCATTGTAAGCATATGAGAATCCCCAGAAGTTATTTTGTTTAGAAGGCGATGGCTTTCTTACTGCCACCAAGAGTCACGCGCATCTGTTCGTGACGTCAGTATGTCATGTACTGGAAAGGGGTCTATTGCTGGCAGCATCTTCTCACTAAAGGCCAGTTTATACTTGGTCTAACGACATGTCTGTAGACAATTATAATGCGAAAAGTGTCGCTGTTAAAAACAACATTTAATTTATACTCTGGTGGAATGTATGTAGACTGATGCTGTAACTGTCAGTTTCTTTGTTGCACAGACATGAAAAAGTTTAAGTCTCTGCGACTGTTGGAACGCCCGTTGTCATGGTTACCGGACTGCCAGTGCAAGGAGACCAAATCCTACTGTGACAAAAATATAGCAGTTCTAAAATTCTCAGGTAGAATGACCTGCTTTTTATTTTGTCACACTGTGGCAATAAGCTATTTTCTGTAAGCCCGTCTTTACATTGTAAATAAGTATGTTGCTGTGGGTAAATTTGTCTGTAATAACGATTAAAAAGTAGCTAAATTTGCAGCTATACTCTGGTCGTTATTTGAAATGACTAGCCAGCAATGAACCAAAACAATGTTTATAAAATTGCTTTTAGTTGCCTGGCTTGGTAGGTTGACATTTACTCAATTCATTTTTAAACGGATGTGTTTATTGGTGTTAAAATGAGCACCGGGCTGCCGATGTCATGCAGAGGCTATATTTTTGTGTTTATACATGTTTGATGTCAGACGATAATATGTCGTGATGTCCCTATGACAATTGTCTACAGACATGTCAATAGACAGACTGTAAACCAGCCTTAAAGGGGAATTTCACCCTGGGGGAATCTGGGCTTGTTTTCATCATGTCCGAGGCATTTCTAGGACAGTGAGATGTGTTTCACACACAATTACCCAGGAGGAAGGCAAGTCTGGGTGTCGCATGCTGAATGATACACCCACAATTGATACGTTTTAAAATAAATATAGTCTTGCTTTGTGGCATTTTGTGACGGCTCTATGTTATGCTGATTGCGCTATACATTTTTGTGCGTGAAGATATGGTTGTCCTTGTTCGATAGAGCCATTGAACGTCTTTCGGCGGCATTGATAAATATACAAGCAGACACATTTTTTCCAGTCTGAAAGACTGTTGGGAAGTGCTTCGTGCTCTGTCCCCAGTCCCTGCACCAAGGCGGGCTTTTTTGAAAGCTAGGCAGAAACTAACAACACAATCCTTTGGGAAAAATTGAAAGAACTCACCAGACACAATGGCTTCAAGTGATTCCTCTCATCACAAATTCCACGATGGAGCATTTATTGATGTTCTATTATTTTTATTATTCAACCATACATGTTTCAACCCGAATATAGAGAAGAGGATTCGAAACAAAGAGTTGGATTTAGCTAACGTTAGAAGCTCAGCTACAGCCAATGGCAGCACCAAGAGGGCAGATGACAAATATGTTATTTTTCCTGCAAGTCAACTAGCTAGCTAACTTTAGTATATCTAATGAAACCCATATTGTGGCTAACATATTACTGTGTTACAGTGGGGAGGAAATTGTATTTTTGCTAACTTAGTATCTATGACTAAAAATAGAAGAGCTTTCACAAAATCTGAGATCTTTTGTGTCTCGATTGTAAAACCTCTTCTCCTTTTAGTCGTAGATATGGCTACTAAACAGCAAGTTACAACGTTACAACTAGCCACCTAAAGCTACATTTACCAGCAAACGTTAGCACATGACTGGAGTTGGCTAGCTAGTTAGCCTGGTGCCTGCTAACTAACTTTTTAGCAAACGTGTGTCATGACGTTGCCCTGTTGGGTTAGGTTTATGACCCCCCCATAAATACATACCCTTTTTCTCTCCACTCTACAGAATGGACCCTTGGAAAGCCTTTTTGTTAACATAGAGAGAGTCTTGTAACATCAAAAGGTTGGGGAAAAGGACAATATTTATGTAATCCAACCAGTTGAAAGTTTCTGTTGGTACTTAAAGAATATGATGTCAGACCATTTGTCGTCTGAGACATTATTACTGTTGATAGGATGACATAAACTGTATCTTAGAAAGTCTACACATTCTAGTCATCAGATTCACATGCAATTGTTGTGCAATTTAAATGTTTAAATATGAATCTATTTGTGAAAAGATTAAATGTAATTTTAGCTTCTAAGTGAGAGAATTGTTTTCATAAGTGAACTATGCTCACTCAGTGGCCCCGCCCAAGTGAACAAGCATTGATTGTGAACTATGAAACATGCCCTTCTCTCCCCTACTACAAAAAGCCCATTGACGAAAGTCAACCTCTTGTCTTCTCGATGACTGCTGTCCATGCGTTTAAAAGGGCTAATATCAACTACAGAACTAAGCCAACCTCAGCATGAGCTCTGGTTGCGAATGGTTGAACGATTGCAACCTACCGAAATTAACATTGTGTTCCCGATGACGTGAGGACTGCTGTCCATACGTTTAAAACGGCTAATATCAACGTGGAGGTGACGATCAATACGCTGGAAGGATGAATTTCGACTATACCAGCCAGAATATAACATGAGCTTATAGTATGGCAACTTGGTATGAATTTTGAACTCTTATTCACGAAAGAAGTGATACATCCTATACATCGAGTTATCAGCAGCAGCTGTAAACGTGCTCTAGGAAAGGACAGACAATCTCCTGAATGACAGGGTGCTACCTCGTATCCGTTCTACCACCAGACGACAGGGCACTACAACGTATCCATTCCACCATATTCTCAAAGGACAAGGGAGATATCTGCTGGGCAACCCAACATTCCATCGACCAGTCTATCAGAGTAAATATATTTCTTGCATTTTCCTTTTCCGAATGAGCGGTTATTTAGAATGCATAAGATTCTGTATTTACGATAGCATAGCTTCATAAGACCCAATCCTTTTGTTTCTCAGTTTTCCTATGCTTTCATTCAAACCCAACCCCCTTTCTTTGTGTAACCAGCCGTCATATCGGTTTCGCTCGCTAGGGACGTTTTCTTTTATGACATAATTAGTCATCAATGTATGATCCATCCTGTGTATATGTAATTATGTGTGATTATTTAGGTATTTAGTAAATAAATAATTAAACCAAATTTTGTATTGCTGATTCAACGTGTTAGCCGGGGTTCGTGAAGATAACCAATAATTTTACGACGTTCAGATGAGACTGAATAAGGCGACGATTAATAATTGACTATTGACTAATAATTGCTATTGATATAAAAGATGACCAGATCTTTAATAGTTTATTCGGAAGACAACAGCTCTATAAACATTCTTCCGTGGTGCCCCGACTTCCTACTTAATTACATTTACATGATTAGTTTAATCAGGTAATATTACAGAGAATTGATTTGATAAAATAGCATGTCATATATAACTTAATCCATAGTAAAGACATGACACGAGTAACATCGGCAACTGTAAATCATTTTATTAGCTAGCTAAGTAACATAATTGACAAGGATTGACATTAATTATGATTATGCAAGATGTTATTTACATATTTTTAGAATACTAAGTGTTGTATATCCAACAAGCTAGCTGGATATACAAGTTTACTTGCAAACAGTGAGGACAAACAATAATGCAACAATTTACTGTTGTAAATCTCTAAAACCGAAGCTGGTTTTACTATATAAACATTTGCCTAAGCATGCCTGATAGACATGGCTGTAGGTAGATACTGTCTGCCCACCTAGGTACATTTGTAAGGTCTGGTCACTGAGCAAAGGTAGAGGGTTATGTCGATATGTCTTCCTATTATATCAAATAAAATGTTATTTGTCACATGCGCCGAAAACAACAGGTGTAGTAGATCTTACAGTGAAACGTTTATCTTACACGGCCTAACTAACAATGCAGTTTTAAAAAATAAAAATAATAATTAGGCTAGATATTGTTGTAAATGTTATCTCTGTGCCTGTGCACATGTACAGTGGGGCAAAAAAAGTATTTAGTCAGACACCAATTGGGCAAGTTCTCCCACTTAAAAGATGAGAGAGGCCTGTAATTTTCATCATAGGTACAGTTCAACTATGACAGACAAAATGAGAAAGAAGATCCAGAAAATCACGTTGTAGGCTTTTTAATGAATTTATTTGCAAATTATGGTGTAAAATAAGTATTTGGTCAATAACAAAAGTTTATCTCAATACTTTGTACATACCCTTTGTTGGCAATGACAGAGGTCAAACGTTTTCTGTAAGTCTTCACAAGGTTTTCACACACTGTTGCTGGTATTTTGGCCCATTCCTCCATGCAGATCTCCTCTAGAGCAGTGATGTTTTGGGGCTGTTGCTGGGCAACACAGACTTTCAACTCCCTCCAAAGATTTTCTATGGGGTTGAGATCTGGAGACTGGCTAGGCCACTCCAGGACCTTGAAATGCTTCTTACGAAGCCAGTCCTTCGTTGCCCGGGCGGTGTGTTTGGGATCATTGTAATGCTGAAAGACCCAGCCACGTTTCATCTTCAATGCCCTTGCTGATGGAAGGAGGTTTTCACTCAAAATCTCAAAATACATGGCCCCATTCATTCTTTCCTTTACACAGATCAGCCCCAAAGCATGATGTTTCCACCCCCATGCTTC
Organism: Oncorhynchus keta; assembly: GCF_023373465.1. Classification (NCBI taxonomy): domain Eukaryota; kingdom Metazoa; phylum Chordata; class Actinopteri; order Salmoniformes; family Salmonidae; genus Oncorhynchus; species Oncorhynchus keta. The sequence continues at coordinate 40,044,138 of NC_068435.1, read as the reverse complement.
GCAGTAGGTATGGTGTTCTTTGGATGCAACTCAGCATTCTTTGTCCTCAAAACACGACAAGTTGAGTTTTTACCAAAATGTTCTATTTTGGTTTCATCTGACCATATGACATTCTCCCAATCTTCTTCTGGATCATCCAAATGCTCTCTAGCAAACTTCAGACGGGACTGGACATGTACTGGCTTAAGCACGTCTGGCACTGCAGGATTTGAGTCCCTGGCGGCATAGTGTGTTACTGATGGTAGGCTTTGTTACTTTGGTCCCAGCTCTCTGCAGGTCATTCACTAGGTCCCCCCGTTTAGTTCTGGGATTTTTGCTCACCGCTCTTGTGATAATTTTGACCCCACGGGGTGAGATCTTGCGTGGAGCCCCAGATCGAGGGAGATTATCTGTGTTCTTGTATGTCTTCCATTTCCTAATAATTGCTCCCACAGTTGATTTCTTCAAACCAAGCTGCTTACCTATTGCAGATTCAGTCTTCCCAGCCTGGTGCAGGTCTACAATTTTGTTTCTGGTGTCCTTCGACAGCTCTTTGGTCTTGGCCATAGTGGAGTTTGTAGTGTGACTGTTTGAGGTTGTGGACAGGTGTCTTTTATACTGATAGAAGTTCAAACAGGTGCCATTAATACAGGTAACAAGTGGAGGACAGAGGAGCCTCTTAAAGAAGAAGTTACAGGTCTGTGAGAGCCAGAAATCTTGCTTGTTTGTAGGTGACAAAATACTTATTTTCCACCATAATTTGCAAATAAATTCATTACAAATCCTACAATGTGATTTTCTGGATTTATTTTCTCATTTTGTCTGTCATAGTTGATGAAAATTACAGGCCTCTCTCATCTTTTTAAGTGGGAGAACTTGCACAATTGGTGGCTGACTAAATACTTTTTTGCCCCACTGTATGCATGTTCAACTAGTCTACCCTAATGTTGATACTATACTGGCACAGTTCAACTGTCGTTCAAACTGTAGAATATTGTATAATTATGTTTATTTTTTTGTCTTACACCGTGTGGTGCCAGGGCTTCTTCCTGGAGTAGATTCTAGATACAGAGACATAATTCCTTTGCCTGTGTGTATCTCTGTATTCCTCGAAGGATTAGACATTATGCTGGATTTCAATCAGATGACTCATGAGGAGCTTGATCATGACAACACTCCTTCCACGGCTTTACAAGTATTTCCTGAAATTTACTACACTGATCTTACTGTACGTGAGTACCAGTTCTCTTAATAACTACAGATTGTTACGCCAGATAATGTGATTGAACTAAATTTGACCCGTTTCAGGAAACTAGGTGTATGTCGCGGGTCACTACTTCACACGAGAGCCATTTAAATGTCATCTTTATTTTTTTTATCAAAATGCGTTTTTTTGGGGCCGGAAATGCCTTCTGGAACATGTGAACTTTCATGTGCCTTAACTTGTATGCCATCTGTAAATACAAATGAAATAGTTAAATTACGAGCCTAGTTGGTTTAGCCAGAGCAACCTTCTAATTGGTTTAGCTCAAGCAACCTTCCCGCTAACCATGATTGGCTGGGATGAGTGGGCTGGACATGCAGAGAGATGAGTTTGGATTGGTCTGCCATACAGCACGCTTCTGTCTATTTGAGCTGGTTATTATGTGTAGGTAATCCTGTCTAATGCTGCCTTTTAATATATATTTGCTTAGTAGAACTGCATAAGTGTTGCTCTCCACTTTCTGGAAGACCGAGTTTTGAAATCAGTGGAATTAGAGTATGATAGGTAAGGAGATAGAGAAAACGGCTGTCTCCAGATTACATCTTCAAACTAAGGGCAACCATGACAGGAAGAAGCATCTAACCATGATGTATACGAGTAAGATAGTCTAGCTAGCTACATGTTCAGATGCAGCTAATTACAAGTTTCTAATTTTGACATAAAGTTTTTCATTTCAAGTTAAAGAGTACTGTTAGCTAGCTAGCTAACTTTAGCTGGCTGGCTCGCCAGCTGAACTTGTTATTCATATCTCAGAGACATTTGCTTGGCTAGTTATAGCCTAATGTTAGCTAGTTAACATTGAACCTGGTTGGTTAGCTACCTGCAGATTCATGCAGGGTAGTAACGTCACTAGTTGGGATTATGGCTCATTGTTTACCTAGCTAGCTACATGTCTTAAAAGACTCCACTATGCAAGTAACCATTACGGGTGCATTCGTAAATTCAGTTTGGCCATCTACTCCGATTTCAGAGTACTCTCGTCTGTGTGCCAGAGCGCAGAATAACTGCTGAATTTACGAACGTCATCGCCCGTTTAATATGGCCGGTGTCAGTAAGCATCAGCAAAAAAACATAATTAAATTGTTGCCAGCAGCACAGTTAAGTCACCAATGCTCCGAATAACATGAAAACAGCCTCTGTTACGGCGAGTAAAACAGTCAGAGTGGGGTGATCTCTCATTTGTGTCTGGAAGTAGCTAGCACGTTTGCCAATGTAGGCCAGTTAGCTTGACTGCCATTGTAAGGTCAGAACGCTCGGATCAAACCCTACTCCTCGGCCAGAGCGTTCTGAACACTCCGAGAGTGAAACGCTCTGAATTTACAAATGGACAATCTGACAAATTCTCTGAATTGACTAATGACCAGAGGTGCACTCTGAGCTCTCTCTGGCACTCCAGATTAAATTTACGAACACCCTATATATATATATTCATTAACCAGATTATGCCGGATTTCTGACTTCGATGAGTGAAACATCAGTTCTAGAATGTTGTTGACATTAAGAATGGACTTTATTTAGACATCCAGCATGTATTGTAGTTTCATGACCAGAGACAAATCTTCAAAGGCAAAGTATTTATTTATTCTGCGTGGTACATGCATTCACAGTCTTGATTTATAGGATCCCACTATATGATTGATATGTCAAGTGATAAATTCCCAAATTATCAATTAAAAGTTTATGGAACAACTGCACTTGTCCTCATGTGAAAATTATAGTTTATTAAATACTTTACAGCTAAATCAAACATTTATATTGCACATTTCTTACAACAAATGCATTTCAAGGTTATCAAAGTAATGGGGTGGCAGCGTAGCCTAGTGGTTAGAGCGTTGGACTAGTAACTGGAAGGTTGTGAGTTCAAACCCCGGAGCTGACAAGGTACAAATCTGTCGTTTTGCCCCCTTGCACTGTTCCCAGGCCGTCATTGAAAATAAGAATATGTTCTTAACTGACTTGCCTGGTTAAATAAAGGTAAAATAAAAAATAAAAAATCTATTGAAAGGCATGTGGCACTTAACATCCTTCCTCTTGGCAGGTCTCCTCTATAGGTAACCAGGGGATTCTCTCTTCAACATGCAAATGCCTGCGTGGAGCTCATATGTTTTTAGCCATGAAGCCTGTTTTGGCGGTTCACAATATTGGCCGATTTTGTGTGACTCAAAATTCTACGAAGATCCAGTGAAAAAAAAAAAGGACCATGTACATTTCAGGTAAAACAACCCAATGTTTATATCCCAGGACAAATTATCTACCAACAGCAAGCTAGCTAGTTAAATGTTTCATATGTGATTCAACCCGTCCCCAAATTAATATAGCATGTCCTGATCATGTCTGGTGTAGATAGACAAAATCAACACGCACACACAGACGCACGCATGTGGCCGGTGTAGTCAGCATGTAAGGAACCTGGGGCAGTTTCAGTGGAATGGCATGTCTCCTTGAACCTGAGCCAGAACAACCGCTGTCATCCCTGTCTGTACCGGACATTGTTAAAAAAAAAAACAAGGGCACGGTGCTGTTGGTGAAGCAGCAGGAGGCTATACGGCAGGCAACAGTTGGACAGCAAACCAACCCCAACTGGCACACCATGAGGAGAGGGAGGTTAGCTCCACCTCAATGGAAAGGAGACCTCTGACAAACTCATGTTGCTCCTCCTGTTTTCCGGGAAGCCAATTGTCCCAAAATATTCGACCTAGTTCATACACACACTCTAGGTTCCCAGAATAGGTTATGTTAAATACAAAGTTTTGCTCAAAGCAGCCAGTTAAAGTAATGTAGCTAACGATAGTTCAATCAAAAGGCTGGTATGAGTGCATCTCCTCAGTTTCATTTAGTAGTACAACACAATTCACATTGTATCGTATCATGGGCACAGTGGGAATTTATATTTGTGAGGTTTAAATGATGGTTTTATCCCCAGAGTGAGAGAGAGTACATCACTTCCATCGGATCTCATTGCTGCGGATGGCACTGCTCATGCACTGCTTCTTGTGGGGTGAGCCTGATGTTCCACATGTCACGGCCCATGTCTAAAACATGGAGAAAAGGGGACATTGTAAATGCATCAATATTTTGACTAATTCAATGTTTTACGCAATATTGTATCATATTTGATGAGTTACTGCACTTGGATCAAACTGGCACAGGATGTCCATGCACCGGATGGCCTGAGAGATGCACTCCTGTTGGACTGAAAAACAAACTCATTTGGTCAGTGGTGAGTCTTTTTCAATGCTCAATGATGTATCAGCATCCTTATCTGGACAGAAAATGCATTGTTTATCATAACAAAAACCCACCTTGGAAAAAGTGGTCCTTCAACACCCAAACCTTATGCCTCATTGTTTTCTAATTTCCCAATCAACAGTCTGGATCTTCCTCTTCTGCCATGGTGGATGAGCTACTTTTTCTGGTAAATACAGTGCCATTTCTCTTTCCCAATGGAAAATGGCAGCTACAGACCCAAGTGGTCACTGGGTTTCACTGGACCTTCAATGCTGCAGACATTTTTTGGTACCCTTCCCCAGATGTGTGCCTCAGTTGAGGCAGTTGCACTGTCAACTGTGGAGCAGTCATATTGATTGCCCTACACATGAAGGCCAAAGAGGTCACATGATCTACGACCATGGTTCTCTGTAATTGAGCATTTGTGCACGCATATCACATTAACATACGGCTGAGTTTCCACTGGAGGCCTCGATGTGGCCACTATCTGGAGTATTTTGAACACTAGGTGTGTTATTCACTTCCCAAACAGCCTCAGCATAGGAAACATTGTTTGTAATTTTGTACCTCTGCGCTTCCATGGCTTTCTGTTGTACTTCACATCATCCATATGCGGCACTATGTTCTGTGTCACAGTTACAACATGAGCATAAGGCCCACATTTCTCATACTCGTGATCCCCACCACACGTTACACATCTCATTTTACCTTTGCAAACATTAACAACATTCCCCCATGCATTGGCCCTTAAATGCACCGAAGTGGAGGCGGCATGCACTGTCTAACCGGATAACGGAGTGATCCTAGCTGCAACCTATGCAGCAGGTTCCCTTCAAATTGTAACAGTACAGTTGTAGTGTCCACTCAACTGCCATTCTTTTTGCTTCAGTAACTTAACCTCCTTTCAGGGAAGCATTAACTTCTTCCATGGTAATTTCAATGGCATCCCAGCAATTACTCTTCTCAGTTTAGACATAGCACCAGGAATGTTCACTCTAGACCAAAACTGCTACAGACCTATATCCATCCTGCCCTGCCTTTCTAAGGTCTTTGAAAGCCAAGTCAACAAACAGATCACAGACCATTTCGAATCCCACCACACCTTCTCCGCTATGCAATCTGGTTTCAGAGCTGGTCATGGGTGCACCTCAGCCACGCTCAAGGTCCTAAATGATATCATAACCTCCATCGATAAGAGACAATACTGTGCAGCTGTATTCATAGACCTGGCCAAGGCTTTCGGCCCTGTCAATCACCACATTCTTATCAGCAGACTCAACAGCCTTGGTTTGTCAAATGACTGCCTCGTCTGGTTCACCAACTACTTCTCTGATAGAGTTCAGTGTGTCAAATCGGAGGGCCTGTTGTCCGGACCTCTGGCAGTCTCTATGGTGGTGCCACAGGGTTAAATTCTCGGGCCGACTCTTTTCTCTGTACACATCAATGATGTCACTCTTGCTGCTGGTGATTCTCTGATCCACCTCTATGCAGACGGCACCATTCTGTATACTTCTGTCCCTTCTTTGGACCCTGTGTTAACAACCCTCCAGGCAAGCTTCAATGCACATACAACTCTCCTTCCGTGTCCTCCAATTGCTCTTACATACAAGTAAAACTAAATGCATGCTCTTCAACCAATCGCTGCCTGCACCTGCCCGCCCGTCCAACATCACTACACTGGACGGTTCTGACTTAGAATATGTGGACAATTACAAATACTGAGGTGTCTGGTTAGACTGTAAACTCTCCTTCCAGACTCACATCAAACATCTCCAATCCAAAGTTAAATCTAGAATTGGCTTCCTATTTCGCAGCAAAGCATCCTTCACTCATGCTGCCAAACATACCCTTGTAAAACTGACCATCCTACCAATCCTTGACTTCGGCGATGTCATTTACAAAATAGCCTCCAATACCCTACTCAATAAATTGGATCCGTTTTGTCACCAAAGCCCCATATACTACCCACCACTGCGACCTGTACGCTCTCGTTGGCTGGCCCTCGCTTCATACTCGTCGCCAAACCCACTGGCTCCAGGTCATCTACAAGACCCTGCTAGGTAAAGTCCCGCCTTATCTCAGCTCGCTGGTCACCATAGCAGCACCCACCTGTAGCACGCGCTCCAGTAGGTATATCTCTCTGGTCACCCCCAAAACCAATTCTCTCCTTCCAGTTCTGTGCTGCCAATGACTGGAATGAACTACAAAAATCTCTGAAACTTGAAACACTTATCTCCCTCACTAGCTTTAAGCACCAGCTGTCAGAGCAGCTCACATATTACTGCACCTGTACATAGTCCAACTATAATTTAGCCCAAACAACTACCTCTCCCCCTACTGTATTTATTTTATTTGATTTATTTTGCACCCCATTATTTTTATTTCTACTTTGCACATTCTTCCACTGCAAATCTACCATTCCAGTGATTTACTTGCTATATTGTATTTACTTTGCCACCATAGCCTTTTTTTCCCTTTACCTCCCTTATCTCACCTCATTTGTTCACATTGTACATAGACTTATTTTTCTACTGTATTATTGACTGTATGTTTGTTTTACTCCATGTGTAACTCTGTGTTGTTGTATGTGTCGAACTGCTTTGCTTTATCTTGGCCAGGTCGCAGTTGTAAATGAGAACTTGTTCTCAACTTGCCTACCTGGTTAAATAAAGGTGAAATAAATAAAAATGAACAAATGTTCAATAGTCTACTCTATTACCCTATACATCACATTAAATTACGAGATTGGAAATCACTTTTCCCAGTGTGACATTAACTTGACCTAATTCGAATGATTGCCCTTTATTAACAAAAGCATATTTTTTCCAATGAAAGACAGTCTGATAGGCCTTTATAATTGTATTAATATGTTAAAGCCTTGTTAGGCTATTCAATTAAGTTGATTAATGAACAGATAATTCATACATTACTTTTTTTTCCCAATATTTTTTTTTATATGATAGGATGTATAATAGAATGCAATACTATGTGAATAACGTTCATTAATGTCAATTTGTGTATTAATAATAATCTGATAATCAGACTGAAATGTAATATTTCTCATGTTCATATGGACATACGTTACCTGATTATCAAAAGCACTTTGGTATATGGACCCCCATCCGAAGAAGTTCAAAGAGAGAAGCTTAGCCATACCAGAGAGATTCCTGCAATTACCACAAGGCTGTGGATCCTACAACAGATACCAGGAAACACGACACAAGGCACCAAAACTAAGTTAAGATCAGCTTCGAGATCATTGCAGTCAGCTCTCTATATCTCAATATCCCAGCCCTGGGCACATCGGAATCACTTCACAGGTATTTTAATGAATGTATTGTGTCATTTTTCTATATCAATTAAGTTTGTGGCACACTACTACTCCTTGTAGATGTCATACACACTGTGTCTAATATTGTAAAATGTAACCAGTTATTCGGGAAACGTAAAACATTTGTTATCAAAAGTAAGTGTTAGCTTTATGTTTTAAACCTCTCAACTAAAACTGCCTGTATTCCTTGTTCACATTAGATCTCAGAGAAGCTGTGGTGCGTCTAACAGAGTCCATAGCAGCTGATGCATCCCACTTGGAGAAGGTAAATCAAGCAATCACCAGACATCACCAACAGCCCACTCCACCACCTACACCAGAGTCCATAGCAGCTGATGCATCCCACTTGGAGAAGGTAAATCAAGCAATCACCAGACATCACCAACAGCCCACTCCACCACCTACACCAGAGTCCATAGCAGCTGATGCATCCCACTTGGAGAAGGTAAATCAAGCAATCACCAGACATCACCAACAGCCCACTCCACCACCTACACCAGAGTCCATAGCAGCTGATGCATCCCACTTGGAGAAGGTGAATCAAGCAATCACCAGACATCACCAACAGCCCACTCCACCACCTACACCAGAGTCCATAGCAGCTGATGCATCCCACTTGGAGAAAGTGAATCAAGCAATCACCAGACATCACCAACAGCCCACTGAGAGCATCATGCGTACCGGTCAGACCCCAGTAAAGCACTCTGTTACAAGCTTTGGAGAAAGTGCCCCAATACCACCCCTCTTTCTACTGGACTTTTCTTCTAAAGATAGATTCCAGAGAAGGAAATGGATTGAAAACTTGACTTTCACTTTGTACAAGTATGCATGTGGTACCTACCTAGGCACTCTGACATTCATATGGAAGGTATCCTAACATACTAATGATGTTCATGAGACCAGGCTTCTGTCATCTCCACACCGAGAAAATAAATACCAACATACCACACTAGAGCAATGCAAAAAGCATTCCTGTACAAATACACACATGCTGCCAAAGTGAACAGCTACTTCCTGTCACGTGTGCTCTCTCTCCGGCTTCTAGGTCACCAGGCTGCTCATTATGGTGCACACCTGTCATCATCGTTACGCGCATCTGCGCATCATCAGATGCACCTGGACTCCATCATGTCCCTGATTACCTTCCCTATATATGTCACTCCCTTTGGTTTCTTCCCCAGGCGTTATTGTTTCTGTTCCAGCTTCATGTCTGTGCGCTACCCATGTTTCTTGTTTTGTATTATGTTTAGTTTTTCTATCAAATTATTAATTTCCTGAACTTGCTTCCCGAGCACATTGTTACACTTCCTGAGAGAAATGTATCGGTTTCTGACAAATGAAAAAAGTTCAGCGAACAATGATGAACAGTGCCCACTTGATGAGAGAGTATCATTGTTCCTCCTTGATGGTGATGACCCAGACTTGAAATGGATTCTGAGGAATCTTAATGGCAAATCATAATCCTCATTCCAGGCCTTTTGAGATGAAGCACAGAAGTATTTGAATGAATACACAGCTCAGGTCAACGATTATGCAGACATGGGGAGTACTTGTACTTACCTTTTGCTATATCAGTTGAGGACTTGTGTGACGCAGTGGAAAAGTGGCTTAACCAGAAATTAAAATCCCATCAATACAGTGGCTAGGACTGCAGTTTACACCCAATAATCCATGGTCCATGTCTGCTCTCCAGTACATCGGAAGGTTTGACCTCAAGTTCATGGTCCAGCCTCGGGTGATAAGGGACACCTGTTGCAGTACAGTGGAACTACATTAAACAGTTTGCCTGTATGTGACAGAAGGACTGTGAAATGTTATGTGTGGATGACACGGCAATCATCCCTGTTGGAGAACCTGGCCAGCCTATAGGGACCTGTAACAGAGGCAGACATCCAAGCATTGCTCCTGTGAGTGGGGCAGTTCTAGCAGCTGCCAACCATGATTACCACATCAGCGGACTTGTACCATCTGTCGACTTGTGCCATCTGTCATGTTGATCCCAGCATCTCCATCTAGTTCATTCTATGATGGGAAAATTAATGTCACTGTCAAGGACAAGGTTTTCCAGCCATCCAGCCCCTTTGACACAGTTACATCTCAGCATCCTCATAGGAGAGAACTACAGTGAAGATGTCAATCTTGATCATTCAATCTGATGGTGGGCCAGATCACAGAACCACATATGCCTCTGTTCAAGCCTGCCACACACTCTTGTTTGTTCAACTGGATCTTGACATGCTTATGGCCTGTAGAACAGCATCAGATGACAGCTGGGCCAACACTGCCGAGAGAGTTAATTCCCTTCTAAACTTGGGGCTTCAGGGAACAGCCCTGGCGAGGGAGAAGATGGAAGAATCAAATAAGAAGCTTGTGAAGAAGTGTAACACAATGACAAGCGTAAAACAGCCACCAAAAAGCCAGACCTGAAAGAGGATTTTGAAAACAGTATGCATCCTGTTGCGGCTTTTGTGATTGGCCGGTTTGAGCGTCTTAAGTGGAAAGGAACCCACGTTGAAGTACATCAGGCCGCAACACGGGAGGAAATTGCCAATATTGCACAATTCAACATCATTAATAAAGAAGTTGACATGACCTCAGCAGAAAAGGCCTTGACAGGAAACAGTACAAGCAATTCCAGGACAGACATTTCAAGATGTCACAATGCATGGTACAGATCAAGAAATGCGAGGGAGAAGATCCATGCTGGTACTGCTTGATGAATCCTCCGTGCTGGTACTGCTTAATGAATCGCCTATGCTGGTACTGCTTAATGAATCCTCCATGCTGGTACTGCTTAATGAATCCTCCATGCTGGAACTGCTTAATGAATCCTCCATGCTGGTACTGCTTAATGAATCCTCCATGCTGGTACTGCTTAATGAATCCTCCATGCTGGTACTGCTTAATGAATCCTCCATGCTGGTACTGCTTAATGAATCCTCCATGCTGGTACTGCTTAATGAATCCTCCATGCTGGTACTGCTTAATGAATCCTCCATGCTGGTACTGCTTAATGAATCCTCCATGCTGGTACTGCTTAATGAATCCTCCATGCTGGTACTGCTTAATGAATCCTCCATGCTGGTACTGCTTAATGAATCCTTCACGCTGGTACTGCTTAATGAATCCTCCATGCTGGTACTGCTTAATGAATCCTCCATGCTGGTACTGCTTATTGAATCCTCCATGCTGGTACTGCTTAATGAATCCTCCATGCTGGTACTGCTGAATGAATCCTCCATGCTGGTACTGCTTAATGAATCCTCCATGTTGGTATTCCTTAATGAATCCTCCATGCTGGTACTGCTTAATGAATCCTCCATGCAGGTACTGCTTCATGAATCCTCCATGCTGGTACTGCTTAATGAATCCTCCATGCTGGTACTGCTTAATGAATCCTCCATGCTGGAACTGCTTAATGAATCCTCCATGCTGGTCCTGCTTAATGAATCCTCCACGCTGGTACTGCTTAATAAATCCTCCATGCTGGTACTGCTTAATAAATCCTCCATGCTGGTACTGCTTAATGAATCCTCCATGTTGGTACTGCTTAATGAATCCTCCATGCTGGTACTGCTTAATGAATCCTCCATGCTGGTACTGCTTCATGAATCCTCCATGCTGGTACTGCTTAATGAATCCTCCATGCTGGAACTGCTTAATGAATCCTCCATGCTGGTCCTGCTTAATGAATCCTCCATGCTGGTACTGCTTAATGAATCCTCCATGCTGGTACTGCTTAATGAATCATCCATGTTGGTACTGCTTAATGAATCCTCCATGCTGGTACTGCTTAATGAATCCTTCACGCTGGTACTGCTTAATAAATCCTCCATGCTGGTACTGCTTAATGAATCCTCCATGTTGGTACTGCTTAATGAATCCTCCATGCTGGTACTGCTTAATGAATCCTCCATGTTGGTACTGCTTAATGAATCCTTCACGCTGGTACTGCTTAATGAATCCTCCACGCTGGTACTGCTTAATGAATCCTTCATGCTGGTACTGCTTAATGAATCCTCCATGCTGGTACTGCTTAATGAATCCTCCATGCTGGTCCTGCTTAATGAATCCTCCATGCTGGTACTGCTTAATGAATCCTCCATGCTGGTACTGCTTAATGAATCCTCCATGCTGGAACTGCTTAATGAATCCTCCATGCTGGTACTGCTTAATGAATCCTTCACGCTGGTACTGCTTAATAAATCCTCCATGCTGGTACTGCTTAATGAATCCTCCATGTTGGTACTGCTTAATGAATCCTCCATGCTGGTACTGCTTAATGAATCCTCCATGTTGGTACTGCTTAATGAATCCTCCATGCTGGAACTGCTTAATGAATCCTCCATGCTGGTACTGCTTAATGAATCCTTCACGCTGGTACTGCTTAATGAATCCTCCATGTTGGAACTGCTTAATGAATCCTCCATGCTGGTACTGCTTAATGAATCCTCCACGCTGGTACTGCTTAATAAATCCTCCATGCTGGTACTGCTTAATGAATCCTCCATGCTGGTACTGCTTAATGAATCCTTCACGCTGGTACTGCTTAATGAATCCTCCATGCTGGTACTGCTTAATGAATCCTCCATGTTGGTATTCCTTAATGAATCCTCCATGCTGGTACTGCTTAATAAATCCTCCATGCTGGTACTGCTTAATGAATCCTCCATGTTGGTACTGCTTAATGAATCCTTCACGCTGGTACTGCTTAATGAATCCTCCACGCTGGTACTGCTTAATGAATCCTCCATGTTGGTATTCCTTAATGAATCCTCCATGCTGGTACTGCTTAATGAATCCTTCACGCTGGTACTGCTTAATGAATCCTCCATGCTGGTACTGCTTAATGAATCCTTCATGCTGGTACTGCTTAATGAATCCTCCATGCTGGTACTGCTTAATGAATCCTCCATGCTGGTACTGCTTAATGAATCCTTCATGCTGGTACTGCTTAATGAATCCTTCATGCTGGTACTGCTTAATGAATCCTTCATGCTGGTACTGCTTAATGAATCCTTCACGCTTACCAGAAGAACAATTTATGAAATTAAGGCTTGTGCCTGATCCAACATTGACAGTAGACAGACGTGAGCACCAGAAATGTGATGATCTGTACAGCTTGGACACCACTGACAAGGATAGGCCTTCTCTATCCTTCTCTGACACCAAATATTGAACATTTAAAGTAAAGAGGAGTGCTGCCATGGTCAGTGAAAAGGTGAGAGCGACCATCAACTGTGTTGAATGTGAAAAAACAAGGTGCTTGTATGCCAAAAGCAAGCTGTCTAAAGATGAACAGAAAAGTAGTCAAACGCATTTGGGATGAGAACATTTTGTACATGTGGTTCAGAGATTTTCCAAGAAGACAATCCATATCATGAGCAGATAGTTTCTTTCAAGGGGCTAACCTGTGGAATGCAAGTGGAGACGCAGAATTACCCAGCAATCAGTGCCATTCCTAGATATGTGTGTGTCCATTGTGGATGTTCAGATTTTCTTGAGGGGGGAGAGTTGGTGAGCCTCAAACAATTCCAACATGTCAGGCCAATGTGCCCATTGTATAAGTAAGAAGGAAAGCAGTTCATTACGAGAGCTCCAATAATTCTTAAAAATAAATGAACACCCTAGAGACCAGAATAAACAATAAATTGAGGGCCAAACACACCGTGCTGTTGAACAGTAAGAAGCAGCAGGTGATTGTGCTATTGCGTCGGACCACAGAACATTGGCCGTAATTTTCATTTCCAGATGATTCTACACTGTTTGTTGACACCCAGTAGGTGATCTACTGCTCATGGCCAACTTTAGTTATGGTGTCTTGTGAAGCTGTTCTTGATTTGATCAGATATTTTTTTTAATCAGGAAAATAAACTGTCACAAGTTATGCTTCCCATTGTGTTTAATTTCTCATGGTTATAACAACATTGCAACATCTGCATTCTTTTTAAGAAAAAATAGTGTAGGTTTTCGCATGGAATAATATAACTCTTGAAGCTCACATTAGGCCTAGAGCCTGCACATGTGCCTAGGACAATGTGGTAAAGTACTGTTATTCCATATAAATAAAATAAAAAATTGCTTGCTCGCCTCACTTTTCTAGGGGGAAAATCCGTTAAATAGTGAATACATTTTGTCTGTCCTAACCATACTATTTGTGACAAATTTAGTATGTTTATTGGTCATAGTATGGATATAGTTAGTATGCCAAAAGTTCCCGAATGTCATACATTTGCCAAAATGCAAAGTATACAAGCAGTGGACACTATTTCCTTGTTTTTGGGGCCCATAATGCAATACTTCAGAAAATGGGCGTGGCTTTAAAACATTTTCAGATTTGAAGAAAATGGCAGAAAATTTGCAGCCAAAGTCCGACGAGAGCGGATACATATTTATTGCTTGAACAATGTAATAAAGTAATGCCTTTTCAAATTAGTTACGTTACACGTTATGTTGTCTGACAATTTGTTAGCTACGCTAGCCTTACGAACCGCATAGCATATTATTACAGCAGTTGCTTGTATGTACCGGTATGTTTGCTAGCTACAGTCCTAACGTTAACGTAAACTCACCCCATTCCGTACAAATGTGCGCAACGGCAACATTCAAACGAGGCTACAAAGAAAACGAATGGGACTGTAGCGACTGTGTTGACTTCAAAATCGGGGGTGTGAACTGCATTTCTATTCAAGCGTTGATCGACATGGTAATGGCTCTATAGTATTGGAACGTCATGTCGTAACGTACAGCACGCATGAAGCAACTATTTCTGTCTTACAATCTCTCTCCACCAGGTGTAGCACTTCTCTCATCCTTTAGAAACAAGAAATGGACAGTGACGGGGGTAAGGGGGGGATACCTAGTCATTTTCTGCGCCATCAATGCATGTGATCATGACTCTCAAAGCTGCTGTTTACTTCTGAAGATCACTTTAGCAACCCCCTAAAAACCAGATTCAAATTTGACACAAACCTTTGAATAGGTATGTAATGACACATTATATAAACTCTTTATAGTGTTTTATTTACATTTTAGAGGCGATAAGGTGATAAGTTGGACAGATCGAGTGAAAAAAAGCAATTTTCCCACACAATATCTCTCCTTCTCACTATCACGCATTAGTTTCGCTTCCCCACCTGCCATTTTTAAAAAGACCCGACGGAGCTCATTTCCTTGTTGAATTATGCAGAAACGGGCAGCGTGGGGTCATGTAATTGATTCTGTTGGAAAGGGGAGAAATTGTGCTTTACAAAGGTATTGACATCACAGTTGATCTGGAAGTATTACGTTTTTGGGGAGCTAAAAATAAGGTCAATTGTACGGACCAAGGCGATGTACAAAAGTGAGTGAGTTTACGTTAGTTGGCTGGTAATACATCGAACTTGCCAGTCAGTATATTATATGCTATCTAACTAACTACTCAGCGTTTAATGACTTGATTATTCACGTCATTCTCAGCTAAGCGGTAAAGTCGTTGTTTGTTCTCAATGGACATTGTTAATGAAGTCACAATGAAGTCATAAGATGTCTAGCTAGCAATTTGTTAGCTATGCTAACAAGCTAGCAAGAAGTTGCATATCTCAACTTCCAGTAGACAGGCGAAGCGCTAGTACACTCAACTGAAATGATACTGTTTGCTTACAATATACTAAAATTAACTAATAATATGTCGTATATACTCTTGTATGTAGTATACAGAATGTTAGTATGGGTATTCGAACAGCTGATGTCTCAAATTTGCAGGGTGGTGAACACATTCTCACGTCAGGTTTTTTTAGTTAACTGGCGCACGCACATTTTTGGGGTATATTTTGTATGCAAGCACGGTTTATAAATGAGGCCCCAGGTGACTAATATTTGCGTAGACTAATGTTTTGGGTGACTGCCCCTTTAAGAAATCACAGAACTCAGCCTTGGTTCGTGACGTTAGTTGTCTTGCGTTGAGAAACTGTGTGCAGGAAACGCCAGCCATAGAAGAGATCACGCTTTTTAACACCGTGGCACGGTACAAACAACGGAAAATGTGCAACGCGTTATATTATTAATGTTCGGAAACGGCCGCTCTCTTCGGATTCTTACCAGGACCTTCGGAGACGACCCTCGAAAGCGTTTCCGCCGAGGGATTTGACAACTCCCACCCTCGAAAGAGCTGCCTTTCTGCGGTCTGAAAACATCGGGTCGGCCAGCGGGTGGGTAGAGGATTCGTGGAGAGGGGCTGTCTGTTTTCCGAAGCCATGAGGGAGTATAAAGTGGTCGTGTTGGGCTCGGGCGGCGTGGGTAAATCTGCATTGACTGTCCAGTTTGTGACGGGATCCTTCATTGAGAAATACGACCCCACAATAGAGGATTTTTACCGAAAGGAGATCGAGGTGGACTCGTCTCCCTCTGTTCTGGAGATACTGGACACGGCGGGGACCGAACAGTTCGCCTCCATGCGAGACCTGTACATCAAAAACGGGCAGGGGTTTATTTTGGTCTACAGTCTGGTCAACCAGCAGAGCTTCCAAGACATCAAGGCGTTGAGGGATCAAATCATCCGAGTGAAAAGATACGAGCGAGTGCCCATGGTATTGGTTGGAAATAAAGTGGACTTGGAAGGCGAGAGAGAGGTCTCTTCCGGGGAAGGCAAGGTGCTGGCTCAGGAGTGGAATTGCCCGTTTATGGAAACTTCTGCCAAAAATAAAGGCTTGGTCGACGAACTGTTCGCAGAAATCGTGAGACAGATGAACTATTCCTCTTTACCCAGCGGTGGAGATCGCTGTTGTTCTTGTGTTCTTTTCTAAGAAAACATCTTTAAGTTTGCAACTGTGATTGTTATCTAGCTAAGTAAAACTCATTAAAAAAAACAAGGCCTGTTTTGATAACCTGTTGATAACAAAATTATACGGCCTCTTTTTGATAATGCGACCGTCAGTATTATTGGAAAGTTATTTGCACACAACAATCGATGATGACGACAATTTATATTGAAATAGCCTAAAAAGTGTTTACATGACAAAGTACTTGAATGTTTGAGATTTAAAAAAAAAAAATATCACACAGCTTTGTAATTGACACTTTTTCTGGAAACGTGCCTAACTGGGAATGTCTTATTGTAAAACCTAAGAGACTCTTTTTGTTCTGGAACTTTGGTGGGGTTTGATTACTGTTGAGTTGTACTTTTTCATGGTTTCTGGGCGGGTCCTTCTGGCCTGGAGAGGGATTAGAGGATTAGTCCCTTTGGTGAACAGGGATTGGTCACTTTTTGTGTGGATTCTGATGGGCTCAAGGACCCCCCTTCCTCCTCCTCCATGCAAAAGCTCATGTTTGGATTTTTAGTGTCAAATAAACCCCAAACTCTGTGAATATGCACTGGTCACTGGAACTAGTTTAAACCTGAGCAACTAATTTAAAATGACTAAACATAACACATAGTCTAAACATCAAGAAATTGTGTTTTACCTGCAGAAAAAAAGTCCTACCAAGATGTGTTGTCAGGCCATGGAGTGTTGTGGGTTGCTGTTTTTTGTGTTTTTCTTCAGGATTTGGTAATGTTGGATTTAACTTCCCCTGCCCATCTCACTCTTCAATGTGCACAAACAAGGTCCTTACTGATGTGACATGGGGGGGGGAACAGGACCCCATGTCAAGTGCCTTCCTAAGAAATACACCTGTGTCTGTATGTGCCAACCAAGGAGCCCTACAATCACAACAGTACTTTACCGTTTCATTTGTTCCGTTTGATTTCAATCACTTTTTGACCTCACTCTTTTTTGATTAGAACTCAACTTTACGTGCACATTTGCCCATGGAAGAGGTGGTCAGAAAGTGACATTTTGGAACTGAAAGCCAAAAGATTCAGGAGATTGAGGTGCTCAAAGTTGACCAGTTTAGCATAACCCAACATACCATGAGACAATTTCTTCATCACTGGGAAATACAAATGGTTGAGTTTGATGTAATTTAAAAGCTTAACAGGCTTGTCAAACTATTTTTTTTAAACAAAACATTTTAATGTCAATTATCTAAAACGTGTAAACTCCAATTGACATATTCTGAGGTATGGTGCCCGCCATCAGTTGAGACACAGCATACTCTTAAATACAGGTTGGGTGCCATCAGTTGAGACACAGCATACTCTTAAATACAGGTTGGGTGCCATCAGTTGAGACACAGCATACTCTTAAATACAGGTTGGGTGCCATCAGTTGAGACACAGCATACTCTTAAATACAGGTTGGGTGCCATCAGTTGAGACACAGCATACTCTTAAATACAGGTTGGGTGCCATCAGTTGAGACACAGCATACTCTTAAATACAGGGTGGGTGTCATCAGTTGAGACACAGCATACTCTTAAATACAGGTTGGGTGCCATCAGTTGAGACACAGCATACTCTTAAATACAGGTTGGGTGTCATCAGTTGAGACACAGCATACTCTTAAATACAGGTTGGGTGCCATCAGTTGAGACACAGCATACTCTTAAATACAGGGTGGGTGTCATCAGTTGAGACACAGCATACTCTTAAATATAGGTTGGGTGTCATCAGTTGAGACACAGCATACTCTTAAATACAGGTTGGGTGCCATCAGTTGAGACACAGCATACTCTTAAATACAGGTTGGGTGCCATCAGTTGAGACACAGCATACTCTTAAATACAGGGTGGGTGTCATCAGTTGAGACACAGCATACTCTTAAATACAGGTTGGGTGCCATCAGTTGAGACACAGCATACTCTTAAATACAGGGTGGGTGTCATCAGTTGAGACACAGCATACTCTTAAATACAGGGTGGGTGTCATCAGTTGAGACACAGCATACTCTTAAATACAGGTTGGGTGCCATCAGTTGAGACACAGCATACTCTTAAATACAGGTTGGGTGCCATCAGTTGAGACACAGCATACTCTTAAATACAGGGTGGGTGTCATCAGTTGAGACACAGCATACTCTTAAATACAGGGTGGGTGTCATCAGTTGAGACACAGCATACTCTTAAATACAGGTTGGGTGCCATCAGTTGAGACACAGCATACTCTTAAATACAGGTTGGGTGCCATTTGAATCTTTAGAAATAGTTACATTCTATGAAGTATATCCCTTCAGACCAGTGGAATTTAGCTGGTGGTACACCATTGAAATTAACATTTTTACTTTCACAAAGATGGCCACCGGTCCACTCACCGTTGAATGTCAACTTAAATGGGAATGTCTATTATGTATATTTCTATGATTTCAATAGGTGTCACATGGACTATTGACAGTGTAATTTCAAACAACTGATATTCTAATTCAAGTCAACATTTTTTGATATGTGGACAAATCATCTTTGTGGTACCATTTGAAAGCTGAAATTTCTGTTATTCCAATTTGAATACATTTAGGCAAAACATAACACCCACCCTGTATTCAAGAGCATGTTGTGTCTCAACCAATGGCAGGCACAATACAAACACCTCACATTATGTAAAATAGGGTCTATGCTAGTACAAAGGACACTGCCCTGTGTAGGGTGCCGTCTTTCGGATGGGATGTTAAACGGGTGTCCTGACTCTCTGAGGTCATTAAAGTCCCATGGCACTTATCGTAAGAGTAGGGGTGTTAACCCTGGTGTCCTGGCTAAAATTCCTAATCTGGCCCTCAAACCATCACGGTCACTTAATAATCCCCAGATTACAATTGGCTCATTCATAAAATAAATAAAATATTTTGAAAAATGAAAAAGTTGAAGTTGATGTGTTTTTAGATAATTGAAGTTAAAATATTTTTTTTGAAAGATGGAAATTAAGAAATAATTAAATAGTTTGACAACCCTGTTTGTAAGATTTAACATTTAGTTAAACCCAGCTGTTTATATTTTCCAGTGATGAAGACATGGTGTTCAAATCAAAAAGGTGTACAGTCAAAAAGGGATTTGAAATAAAATGTAATGGCCCTTTTTGTCTTTTTCAGTGAGGAAGTCGAGGTGTAGATGGAATAACAGTTATTTCAGTGCAAAGTTTGAGCTCTTTTTATCCCCACTGAGAGTATGAGCCCAAACAGCTTTATGTTGTGGGTTCAGCAAAAAGTAAGCCATGTTTGTTTTTATCTTAGAAATAGTTTCTTTCTGAAATGTGAATTCCTGATTTCAATTGTAATTTTGACCCCAGACAAGCCTTTTACCACCCACTTGTCTGGATTGAACAACTTTTAATACAAAAGGCATTTTATGTAAAGTTTTGGTGTGTACTCTTCATTCTGTTGGTGTGGTTGTGTGAATGCTTGTGCACACGCTACACTTGAACATGGGGTGTAATCATTAGTGCGAACAGTTGCATTTTGCAACGAAAACAAGTTTTTATTGGACAAATTCAGGTAGGTCCCTCCCTGTTTCCTTCCTATGGCATCCGTTTAAAGAAACATTTTGCAACAGAAATGGCGTAATGAATACGCCTGTGGTCATTGGCATTAGGCATTGTATTTCTGATTGACTTTTGCCTCATACCTCAGGGCCAGACCTCTCCTTTTTCAAACCTCCACAAACCTCAACAAATAACTTCATTTCCACCCTATTTCATAAACATGTTGATCTCTTTAAATTGCTCTGACACATGAATTGCTCTTTGCTTTGTCAATGGTTGAACATAAACAATATTTTTCTGTGGTCAACCTATTCAAGTAGGCTTTTTCTTCCCTCCAGCTTTTTGAGTAGAGGGCAGGCTGGGTGTTCAGTTGGAGGGCTTGTTGGTTAGGGGTACTTCCCTCTTCCTGCCACATGTCAGGAGGGCGCAGAGGGTACTTTCTGTGTCTGGAGCCAGGCCGAATCAGCAGCAAACAGACAGACATTTGTGACACTGTGTGTGTGAGAGAGAGATGGAGGGACGAGTACTGGGAAACACTCAGCAGAGAGGGTGAAATCAGATGTGTGGGGGTGTTTGTGTTTGAAAGAAGCAGAGAGAAGTGCCAAGCCCGAGTGTTTGGGTATGTGTATGTCCATAAAGTGAACAGTCAAAGCTTTATCATGCTGAGTGGTTGGAGGCAAGACATTCCATAAATTAAGGTAGATGTAGCATAGTCATGGCGGAGGAAGGGAGAAAAGCTGAACTGTGGTGAAATGGAGAAGGAATTGAAAGATTATATCCTCAATACTACCAAGGATATTCTAATGTGTGCATGCGTGTATACTTTATGGTTATTGAGTTGTGTGTGTGTAAATATCAGATACATTTATTTCTCTTGGTGTGAGAGTCCTTTAGGTGCCTTTTAGTAAACTCCAAGCGTGCTGTCATGTGTCTTTTACAGGAGTGGCTTCCGTCTGGCCATAAAGGCCTGATTGGTCCCATCTCCACAGAGGAGCTCTGTCAGAGCAACCATCTGGTTCTTGGCTACGTCCCTGACCAAGGCCCTTGCTCAGTTTGTTCGGGCAGCCAGCTGTGTTCTTGGGGACCTTCAATGCTGCAGAAATGTTTTGGTACCCTTCCCCAGATCTGTACCTCGACACAATCCTTTCTCTGAGCTCTACGGACAATTCCTTTAACCTCATGGCTTGGTTTTTGCTCTGACATGCACTGTCAACTGTGGTGCCTTTCCAAACCATATCAAATCAATTGAATTTACCAAAGGTGGACTCCAATCAAGATATAAAACATCTCAAGGATAAATAGATTCAGCATGCACCTGAGCTCAATTTCGAGTCTCATGGCAAAGGGTCTGAATACTTAATAAGGTATTTCTGTTTTTCATTTTGAATAATTTAGAGGATGTGACAATCTGAAAAATGTCCAAAAACCTGTTTTCACATTGCCATTTTGGGGTATTATGTGTAGATTGAGGGAAAACATGTATTTAATACGTTTTAGAATAAGGCTTTAAATGTAACAAAATGTGGAGAAAGGGAAGGGGTCTGAACTCTTTCCGAATGCTCTATATTTCCGGGTCAGGCCATCTTTTAACATCCATCTGAGCAGAAAACATAAGGAACCAGTTGTAGATCACAGTCATGTCAGACAGAATGTAGAAAACACCGTAGATGATAAGACACAGTAGATGTCACACTCACAGATGCACACGTCGATAAAGGTGATGTAGTTAATGAAGATGACCAAGGGGCATTCTTGAGTAACTAGGCCTTGTTTTACCTGAAGATGCCAGCCAGCACAATACAGTCCACAGTAGAGCTCCAGGAGGTCCACAACTGTGGAATGAAAAGTGTGCTCTCAAAACAAGTGAAGCAGGGACATTACAAGAAGTTGTCTATGCTTAACTTGTAGGACAGGGAGATAAAGCAAATAATTGACGAAGTATCACAAGAAGATCTGCTTACAGAACATAGAGGCATTTTTTTTTTTTTTTTAAACTTTAACTATGTTGAGCCCAATCAGATTTACCTTGGTTCTGATGCTAGTGGCAAGGAATGTTTCTGTCAATTCATCCCCATCAAAGAGACACTGAAATCTCTGCTGGGACAGTCAAATCAAATGTTATTTGTCACATGCGCTGAATACAACAGGAGTTGTAGACACAATGAAATGCTTACTTAACCAACAATGTGCAGTGGTAAGAAAAATAAGTGTTAAGTAAACTTTTTTTTTTAAATAACAAATAATTAACCAGCAGCAGTAAAATATTTGCAGCGAGGCTATATACAGAGGGTACCGGTACAGAGTCAATGTGTGGGGGCACAGGCTGGTCAAGGTAATTGAGGTAATATGTACATGTAGGTAGATTTAAAGTGACAGAGATTAGCAGCAATGTAAAAGAGGGAGGGAGGGGGGGGGAGTGTAAATAGTCTGCGTAGCTATTTGATTAGCTGTTCAGGAGTCTTATGGCTTTGGAGTAGAAGCTGTTAAGAAGCCTTTTGGACCTAGACTTGGCGCTCCGATACCGCTTGCCGTGCTGTAGCAGAGAGAACAGTCTATGACTAGGGTGGCTGGAGTCTGACAATTTTTAGGGCCTTCCTCTGATGTGGACACTAAGGAACTTGGGGCTCTCAACCTGCTCCACTACAGCCCAGTCGATGAGAATGGGGGCGTGCCTGGTCCTCCTTTTCCTGTAGTCCACAATCGTCTCATCTCACCTATGAAAGACCATTACAAACAGGCAAAAATGCATGTCTCCGTTGGCAATGTTTTAGAGGATGTGACAAATGAAAAAAACTGCATAGGAAAAAGTACTGTTACAAGAGTCCCCCTCATCATTGTCTATCATTCTCTACCAGGATGTATTTGAAGTGGCAAATCCTCTAGGCTCAGGTATAATAAAAACTCAAAATCCTGGCGGTATAGATAACACTGGGTGAGATTCTGCCCAACAATCAATCATCAATCGATCCCATGCAATTGGTATTGGTACCATTGGTCAAGACATAATTCAAGGGATCACGTTCGACTCTGTATTTAACACTTTGAAGTGTGTGTAAAGGGCTTCCTCATTGTCTAAGCCACAATTTATTTAACCAGCTTCACGAGGTAGTCACCTGGAATGCATTTCAATTAACAGGTGTGCCTTGTTAAAAGTTAATTTGTAGAATGTCTTTCCTTAATTGGTTTGAGCAGAAGATAGCCCTATTTGGTAAAAGACCAGGTCCATATTATGGCAAGAACAGCTCAAATAAGCAAAGAGAAACAACAGTCCATCATTACTTTAAGACATAAAGGTTAGCCAATACGGAAAAAGTCAATAACTTTGAAAGTTTCTTCAAGTGCAGTCGCAAAAACCACCAAGCTCTAGCTCTCATGAGTACCATCACAGGAAAGGAAGATCCAGAGTTACCTCTGCTTACCAGCCTCAGAAATGGCAGCCCAGATAAATGCTTCACATAGTTCAAGTAACAGACACATCTCAACATCATTTGTTCATAGGAGATGGTTGAATTGCTGCAAAGAACCCACTACTAAAGGATACCAATAATATGAAGAGACTTGCTTGGGCCAAGAAACACGAGCAATGAACATTAGACCGGTGGAAATGTGTCCTTTGGTCTGATGAGTCCAAATTTGACATTTTTTGTCCCAACCACCGTGTCTTTGTGAGATGCAGAGTAGATGAAAAAAAACAACAGCACTTACAGTTGACCGGTGCAGCTCTAGAAGGGCAGAAATGTGACAAACTGACTTGTTGGAAAGGTGGCATCCTATGACGGTGGCACGCTGAAAGTCACTGAGCTCTCCCTTAACATTAGCAAGACAAAGGAGCTGATCGTGGACTACAGGGCCGGACACGCCCCCATGCACATCGACGGGACTGTAGTGGAGCGGGTTGAGAGCTTCAAGTTCCTTGGTGTTCACATCACCAACAACCTATCATGGTCCAAACACACCAAGATAGGCATGAAGAGGGCACGACAATGCCTATTCCCCCTCAGGAGACTGAAAGGATTTAGCATGGGTTCTCAGATCCTGAAACAGTTCTACAGCTGCACCACTGAGAGCATCACCACCTGTTATTACAACTGCTCGGCATCTGACTGTAAGGCGCTGCAGAGAGTAGTGCGTACGGCCCAGTAAATCACTGGGGCCAAGCTTCCTGCCATCCAGGACCTCTACAGTCGTGGCCAAAAGTTTTGAGAATGACACAAATATTAATTTTCACAAAGTCTGCTACCTCAGTTTGTATGATGGCAATTTGCTTATACTCCAGAATGTTCTGAAGAGTGATCAGATGAATTGCAATTAATTGCAAAGTCCCTCTTTGCCATGCAAATTAATTGAATCCCCAAAAATTATTTCCACTGTATTTCAGCCCTGCCACAAAAGGACCAGCTGACATCATGTCAGTGATTCTTTCGTTAACACAGGTGTGAGTGTTGATAAGGACAAGGCTGGAGATCACTCTGTCATGCTGATTGAGTTCGAATAACAGACTGGAAGCTTCAAAAGGAGGGCGGTGCTTGGAATCATTGTTCTTCCTCTGTCAAGCATGGTTACCTGCAAGGAAACACGTGCCGTCGTCATTGCTTTGCACAAAAAGGGCTTCACAGGCAAAGATATTGCTGCCAGTAAGATTGCATCTAAATTAACCATTTATTGAATCATCAAGAACTTAAAGGAGATCGGTTCAATTGTTGTGAAGAAGGTTTCAGAGCGCCCAAGAAAGTCCAGCAAGCGCCAGGACCGTCTCCTAAAGTTGATTCAGCTGCGGGATCGGGGCACCACCAGTACAGAGCTTGCTCAGGAATGGCAGCAGGCAGAATTCCAGTGGGTCAGAAGAGTGGGCTCACTCCCAATTTTGCCTAAGAACACAGCCATGAATAAAGAATGGTACCAACACATCCTCCAAGAGCAACTTCTCCCAACCATCCAGGAACAGTTTAGTGATGAACAATGCCTTTTCCATCATGATGGAGCACCTTGTCATAAGGCAAAAATGATAACTAAGTGGCCCGGGGAACAAAACAATGATATTTAGGGTCCATGGCCAGGAAACTCCCCAGACCTTATTCCCATTGAGAACTTGTGGTCAATCCGGAAGAGGCGGGTGGACAAACAGAAACCCACAAATTCTGACAAACTTCAAGCATTGATTTTGCAAGAACGGGCTGCCATCAGTCAGGATGTGGCCCAGAAGTTAATTGACAGCATGCCAGGGCGGATTGCAGAGGTCTTGAAAAAGAAGGGTCAACACTCACCTTAATTTAATTGTCAATAAAAGCATTTGACACTTATGAAATGCTTGTAATTATACTTCAGTATTCCATAGTAACATCTGATAAAAATGTCTAAAGACACTGAGGCAGCAGACTGTGAAAATTAATATTTGTGTCATTCTCAAATGTTTTGGCCACTACTGTATGATAGGCAGTGTCAGAGAAAGGCCCCAAAAATGGTCAAAGACACCAGTCACCAGTTCTCTCTGCCACCGCACGGCAAGCGGTAGCGGGGTGCCAAGTATAGGTCCAAAAGGCTCCTTAACAGCTTCTACCCCCAAGCCATAAGATTGCAGAACAATTTATCAAATGGCCACCCGGACTATTTACATTGACCCCCCTTTGTTTTTACACTGCTGCTACTCGCTGTTTATTATCTATACATAGTCACTTTACCCCTACCTACATGTACAAGTTACCTCAATTACCTCGACTACCCTGTACCCCAGCACATTGACTTGGTACCAGTACCCCCTGTATATAGCCTCGTTATTGTTATCTTATTGTGTTACTTTTTTGACTTCAGTTTATTTAGTAAATATATTCTTAACTCTATTTTCTTAACTGCACTGTTGGTTAAGGGCTTGTCAGTAAACATTTCACAGTAAGGTTTAAGCCTGTTGTATACAGGGCATGTGACGAATAACATTTGATTTGATTTCGAGCTTGATTTGTCAGTTGTCACCTGCCTTTTTACCCACTGAGTAATAGCAATCTCTCCCCTCTTTCTATTTCCATGTTTGTGCTAGTATCAGAGCTAAGGAGGACCGGTTTCAAAGATCAGGGTTATAATCTGCATGCCACCGAAACTAATTCGCACGTCCTTGTTTGCATCTCACATTCTCTCAGAGATCCTGCCACACGGGCTGGGTCAGCAGATGCTCAGCTAGCTCCATCTCGGAGCCTGTGTTGGCTTGCGGTGGCGTGCCTCTCTGGCTCCAGTCTAGCCTTGCTCGCTCCTATCCATCCATCCCTCTCTCTCTGCTCCACTCTCTCTCTAATTTCTCTCTTGTTTCTCTCTTAAAGCCAGGCAGGCAAGCAATTGTTGTTATAGTTCTGTAAATATTTCTCCCTGTTCGACTGTTGTTTTCCTCGTTTTCGATGATCTGTTTTGATCGTTTTTTCTTACATTGTTCAGTATTTTCAAGAATGACCTACTCTGATGTTTTGGTTTGTGTATGGTGAAGTACATTAATGCCGATTTCTTCTTTTTTTTGTCAATGTCCTTATCACTTATCTCTCTCTCTCTCGCTCTCTTTCCTAACTGGAGTTGTAAATTTGCTCTTTTGAAATGTTGTTCTTTGTGGTTAAAGTGCAATTCATGTGAAATTAATGTTATGAATTTGAATATATATATACAGTTGAAGTCGGAAGTTCACATACGCTTAGGTTGGAGTCATTAAAACTAGTTTTTCAACCACTCCACATATTTCTTGATAACAAACTATAGATTTGGCAAGTCGGTTATGGAAATCTACTTTGTGCATGACACAAGTAATTTTTCCAACAATTGTTTACAGACAGACTATTTCACTGTATCAGAATTCCAGTGGGTCAGAAGTTTACATACACTAAGTTGACTGTGCCTTTAACAGCTTGGAAAATTCCAGAAAATGATGTCATGGCTTTAGAAGCTTCTGATAGGTTAATTGACATCATTTGAGTCAATTGGAGGTGTACCTGTGGATGTATTTTAAGGCCTACCTTCAAACTCAGTGCCTCATTGCTTGACATCATGGGAAAATCAAAATAAATCAGTCAAGACCTCAGAAAAAAAGTGTAGACCTCCACAAGTCTGGTTCATCCTTGGGAGCAATTTCTAAATTCCCGAAGGTACCACGTTTACCTGTACAAACAATAGAACGCAAGTATAAACACCATGGGTGGAACCATCGTTATGTTTGGAGGAAAAAGCGGGAGGCTTGCAAGCCGAAGAACACCATCCAAACCGTGAAGAACGGGGGTGTCACGATCGTCGTAAAAAGGAGACCAAAGCACAGCATAATTTGAATACATTCTTCTTTTAATGAATGAAGAATAAGAAGAACACTTAAACAAAAACAACAAAACGACCGTGACGCGATGACAATGAGTGCAGACACAAGCAACATAACATAGACAATAACCCACGAAATACCCAAAGAAGATGGCTGCCTAAATATGGTTCCCAATCAGAGACAACGATACACACCTGCCTCTAATTGAGAACCAATCTAGGCAACCATAGACATATATAAACACCTAAATAGTAAACAACCCCAAAAACCTACAAAACCCCTAGACAGTACAAAAACACATACATCACCCATGTCACACCCTGACCTAACCAAAACAATAAAGAAAACAAAGAATACTCAGGTCAGGGCGTGACAGGGGGTGGCAGAATAATGTTGTGGGGGTGCTTTGCTGCGGGAGGAACTGGTGCACTTCACAAAATAGATGGCATCATGAGGCAGGAAAAGAATGTGGATATATTGAAGCAACATCTCAAGACATCAGTCAGGAAGTTAAAACTTCCAAATGGACAATGACCCCAAGCATACTTCCAAAGTTGTTGCAAAATGGCTTAAGGACAAAGTCAAGGTATTGGAGTGGCCATCACAAAGTCCTGACCTCAATGCTATAGAAAATGTGTGGGCAGAATTGAAAGAGCATGACCGAGCAAGGAGGCCTACAAACCTGACTCAGTTACACCAGCTCTGTCAGGAGGAATGGGCCAAAATTCAGCCAGCTTATTGTGGGAAGCTTGTGGAAGGCTACCTGAAATGTTTGACCTAAGCTAAACCATTTAAATTCAATGCTACCAAATACTAATTGAGTGTATGTAAACTTCTGACCCACTGGGAATGTGATGAAAGAAATAAAAGCTGAAATAAATCATTCTCTCTACTATTATTCTGACATTTCACATTCTTAAAATAAAGTGGTGATCCTAACTGACCTGAGACAGGCAATTTTTACTAGGAGTCGGAAGTTTGCACACACCTTAGCCAAATGCATTTACATATATATATATGTATACAGTACCAGTCAAAAGTTTGGACACACTTACTCATTCTAGGGTTTTTCTTTATTTTGAATATTTCGTAGAAAAGTAGTGAAGACATCAAAATGATTAAAAAACACATGAAATCATGTAGCAACCAAAAAAGTGTTAAACAACAAATCATTATATTTATTATATTTTTTATTCTTCAAAGTAGCCACCCTTTGCCTTGATGACAGCTTTGCACATTGGCATTCTCTCGACCAGCTTCATGAGGTAGTCACCTTTTGAAACATGAAAGTCAGTCACTCATTTCAGGAACATCAAAAAACTGAAAAGTTTATTTAAGTGCAGTCGCACCCATAGTTACCTCTACTGCAGAGGATAAGTTCATTAGAGTTACCAGCCTCAGAAATGGGCAATTAACTGCACATTTCAACATCAACTGTTTGAGGACACTGCGTGATTCAGGCTTTCATGGTTGAATTGCTACAAAGAAACCACTACTAAAGGACATCAATAAGAAGACACTTGCTTGGGCCAAGAAACACGAGCAATGCACATTAGACCGGTGAACATCTGTCATTTGGTCTGATGAGTCCAAATTTGAGATTTTTGGATCCAACCACCGTATCCTTGTGATACGCGGAGTACGTAAACGCATGATCTCTGCATGTGTGGTTCGCACCGTGAAGCATGGAGGAGGAGGTGTGATGGTGTGGGGGTGTTTTGCTGGTGACACTGTTGGTGATTTATTTAGAATTCAAGGCACACTTAACCAGCATGGCGAGCGCATCATTCTGCATGATACGCCATCCCATCTGGTTTTCCCTTAGTAGGACAAACATTTGTTGTTCAACAGGAGAGTGACCCAAAACACACCTCCTGGCTGTGTAAGGGCTATTTGACCAAGAAGGAGAGTGATGGTGTGCTACATCAGATGACATGGCCTGTTTACAATCACCCGACCTCAACCCAATTGAGATGGTTTGGGATGAGTTGGACCGCTGAGTGAAGGAAAAGCAGCCAACGAGTGCTCAGCTTATGTGAAAAGACTGTTGGAAAAGCATTCCTCATGAAGCTGGCTGAGAGAATGCCAAGAGTGTGCAAAGCTGTCATCAAGGCAAAGGGTGGCTACTTTGAAGAATCTAAAATATTATTTGTTTAAATTTTAGTTTTGATGTCTTCACTATTATTCTACAATGAAGAAAATAGTAAAAATAAAGAAAAACCCTTGAATAAGAGCTGTGTCTTTACTTTTGCCTGGTACTGTATATACAGAGCATTCGGAAAGTATTCAGATCCCTTTTTTTTCTCCACATTTTGTCACGTTACAGCCTTATTCTAAAATCTATTAAATTAATAATGTTTCTCATCAATCTACACACAATACCCCATAATGACAAAGTGAAAATATAATACTTTTTTAGTTGCAAATTTATAATAATAATTACACTATTTTATTTAGATAAATATTTAGACCCTTTGCTATAAGACTCAAAATTGAGTTCAGGTACATCCTGTTTCCACTAATCATCCTTGAGATGTTTCTACAACTTGATTGGAGTTGTCATGGAATATTCTAATCACGTGAGAGAGACTGTCATTTCTTCAAACAATCATCTTTATTCAATAATTATTGAATAATCGAATCACCTTTTTTCCCATTAATTGTAATAATGAGGATGGTCGAAGAGTATTGGATCGAGAGTCTAACCGTTACAAACAATGCTGGTCCTTATATAGCGGATACTAAAAATGCTTCGTCACAGTTGGCTCCACCCCTCCCATGCATATTGGGGGCACCATAAGCCACTTTGGGTTCATCCTGTGGTCATCTGTCTTTGGTGTTGTTTCCCAGATGCAAGAATGATTAGACACAATAAGTGTTTTGTTCTATTCCTCCAGGCTCTCTCTATCTTGGTTACACCCACCACATCTTATCTATGGAATGCCAGCTGTAGGACATTAGGCTCCTCTCAGTTCACATAGACACAGATGAGAAGGTACTCAAAGCGTTTCGATGCATAAACAGTATTATAACATCATCTTGTCATTTTGCTCTCACAGAGTTCACCTGTGGTAAATTCAATTGATTGAACATCATTTAGAAAGGCACACACTTGTCTATATAAGGTCCCCTCAGTTGACAGTGCATGTGACCTCTGTGGAGATGAGAGAACCTTCCAGAAGGAAAAAAATGTCTGCAGCACTCCACCAATCAGGCCTTTTGGGTAGAGTGACTAGCTGGAAGCCACTCCTGAGTAAAAAGGCACATGACAGCCCGCTTAGAGTTTGCCAAAAGGCACCTAAAGGATGCTCATACCATGAGAAACAAGATTCTCTGGTCTGATGAAACCATGATTGAACTCTTTGGACTGAATGCCAAGCGTCACGTCTGGAGGAAACCTGGCACCATCCCTATGGTGAAGCATGGTGGTGGCAGCATTATGCTGTGGAGATTTTTTTCAGCTGCAAGGACTGGGAGACTAGTCAGGATTGAGGGAAAGATGAACGGAGCAAAGCGCAGAGAGATCCTTGATGAAAACCTGCTCCAGAGCGCTCAGGACCTCAGACTGGGGCAAAGGTTGCCCTTCCAACAGGACAATGACCCTAAGTATACAGCCAAGACAATGCAGGAGTGGCTTTGGGACAAGTCTTTAAATGTCTTGAGTGGCCCTGCCAGAGTCCGCACTTGAACCCGATTCCACATCTCTGGAGACACCTGTAAATAGCTGTGCAGCGATGCTGCCCATCCAAGCTTGAGAGGATCTGCAGAGAAGAATGGGAGAAAATCCCCAAATAGAGGTGTGCCAAGCTTGTAGCCTCTTACCCAAGACTCTAGGCTGTAATCGCAGCCAAAGGTGCTTCGACAAAGTATTGAGTAATGGTGTGATTGATTACTTGTGTAATTGTGATTTCAGTTTTTTATTTTTTATAAATGTGCAAAATAATTATTGGTTATTGTGTGTAGATTGATGAGGAAAAAAACAAATTAATACATTTTAGAATAAGGCTGTAACGTAACAAAATGTGGAAAAAGTCAAAGGGTCTGAATACTTTCTGAATGCACTGCAGATGTACACATATTGTTTTTCTTACAATATTATATTTCAGGTATCTGTCTTCTAAAGACAACCTGCAATGCTGTTTAGTACTGTAAAATAATTGTACATTACATTAGGTATGTCCCTGTAAACTATTATGCTGGCACCACAGTTGCCAGCTTAATACTGTAATTTTGCTTGACTGCAGAGATGCTGTAATATAGTTTACAGTACTATTTTCCTTACTGTCGTACATATTGAGCCATATTACAGCATCCCTGCTGTAAATTTGCAGTCTCAGCTTTCTGAAATTACATGATCAATTGATGTTTACTGATCATGAAAGCATGTATTGCTGTATGGCCTGACTCTAATAGCGAGCTAAATGTGCACAATTGTTTTGATTGGAATAATCAGAAATTTGTATTTCTGACTATGCTCTTCAAGAGGTGATATTACAACCAAATGTATGACATTTCTTTAACAATCCCTTACACTGCACGTAGTTGTTTATGGTTTTAGCAAAGCTGGGGGTCTCCTTGCACCCCTCAGCCAAATTGAACACTCTGCAACATATTGTATATTGTACAGTATGCTGTAGTATTTACTGTAGTGTTTTTGCAGATTGTTGTATACTGTAGCATTTACTGTAGTGTTTTTGCAGACATTACTAAAGTATTTATTAAAGTGCTTTTGTTTTATAATTTTTGACAGAAGTGGGGGCTTTCTCCTTGAGGAAACCGACTGGAGAAATACTAAAAGAGGACATTGTCCCTAACATGTAGGTAGGACAAAAATTGTGTTGTAGTCCAGTTTTTTGTGTGGATAATATAGTATTCTACACAAGTCTATACTAAGTGCTACATATGATCGATGGATACTACATTATGTAGTATAGTATTGTCCGCAATTCTATAGTATTTTGTTATGTATGTATTTTAGCTAAGGTAAATGTAAGCTGTACAAACACTTGGCCCCTAAAGACCTTTATTAAGTGGCTAGTTTCAGTTTAGTCATTTAGCAGACACTTTTATTCAAAGCATCTAGGGTTACGTGCTTTGCTCAAGGGCACATTGACAGATTTTTCACCTAGTCAGCTCAGGGATTCAAACCAGCAACCTTTCGGTTACTGACCCAAAGCTCTTAACCACTAAGCCAGTGGTTCCCAAATTGTAGGACGCTGTCACCAGATAGGACTGTTTGGGGTTTTCACGTTTCTTGCACATTTACGTATTAAGACGACAGCAGCAGCAGCAGCAACAGCGGCCGGCATCACAGGACTCCTGGACATGGGAGGAGATACTGAACGGAGAGGGACCCTGGGCACAGGCTGGGGAATATCGCCGCCCCCAAAGCAGAGCTGGAGGCAGCGAAAGCTGAGCGGCGGCGATATGAGGAGGCAGCACGGCAGTGCAACAGGTACGAGAGGCAGCCCCTTTTTGGGGGGAGGCACACGGGGTGTGGAGCTAAGCCAGGTAGCAGACCTGAGCTCACTCCTCGTGCTTATTATATGCAGCGCGTTACTGGTCAGGCACCGTGTTATGCGGTTAAGCGCATGGTGTCGCCAGTACGTGTCCAGCCCTGTGCGCTATAGGGCAGCCCCCCGAGAGTGTCATGCGAGTGCGGGCATCGAGCCAGGGCGTATGGTGCCTGCGCGCTGTGTCTCCGGGGCGCTGGGAGGGTGCAGTGCGTCCTCTGCCTGCGCTCCGCTCGTGCCTGGCAAATGTGGGAGTGGAGCCTAAGGGAGAGGTGTGCGTAGTAAGCACTAGATCTCCCGTGCTTACCCACAGCCCGGTTCAACCTGTGCCTGCACTCTGGAGGGTCCGGGCTAGAGTAGTTGTCCAGCCTGGGGAAGTGGTGCCCAGGTTGCGCACCAGAGCTCCAGTGCTCCCCCACAGCCCGGTCCTTCAGGTGCCTCCTCCTAACACCAAGCCTCCTGAAGGTCTCCCCAGCCTGGTGGTTCCTGTGGCAGCCCCACGCACCAGGCTGCCTCTCTGTCTCCTCCCTGCAGGTGGTCCTGTCAGTCCGGCGCTGCTGCCGGAGTCTCCCGCCTGTCCGACGCTGCTGCCGGAGTCTTCCGCCTGTCCGGCGCTGCTGCCGGAGTCTCCCGCCTGTCCGGCGCTGCTGCCGGAGTCTCCCGCCTGTCCGGCGCTGCTGCCGAAGTCTCCCGCCTGTCCGGCGCTGCTGCCGGAGTCTCCCGCCTGTCCGGCGCTGCTGCCGGAGTCTCCCGCCTGTCCGGCGCTGCTGCCGGAGTCTGAGGCGCCAGAGCCCCTCAGCCCAGAGGCGCCAGAGCTTCCGCCCCTCTGTCCCGAGCTTCCCCTCTGTCCAGTGGGGTCATTGAGAAGGGTGGCCATGGTTAGAAAGCCACGGAGGCGGACAATAAGGCGGACTAAGACGATGGTGAAGTGGGGTCTGCGTCCCGCGCCAGAGCCGCCACCGCGGACAGATGCCCACCCAGACCCTCCCCTACAGGTTAAGGTTTTGCGGTTGGAGTCCGGGGGGGTACTGTCACGTTCTGACCTTTATTTTCTTTGTTTTGTCATTATTTAGTATGGTCAGGGCGTGAGTTGGGGTGGGCAGTCTATGTTTGTTTTTCTATGATTTGGGTATTTCTATGTTTCGGCCTAGTATGGTTCTCAATCAGAGGCAGGTGTCATTAGTTGTCTCTGATTGAGAATCATACTTAGGTAGCTTAGGTGTGTTGGTGGGTCATTGTTCCTGTCTCTTGTGTTTGCACCAGA
The DNA here is from genome assembly GCF_023373465.1 of Oncorhynchus keta. NCBI lineage: Eukaryota > Metazoa > Chordata > Actinopteri > Salmoniformes > Salmonidae > Oncorhynchus > Oncorhynchus keta. The sequence goes on along the minus strand of NC_068435.1, from coordinate 40,009,955 downwards.
TAGGACTGTTTGCTGTTTGGGGTTTTCACGTTTCTTGTTTTTGTATTCAGTTGTTCATGTGTACGTTTACATATTAAAAGAACCATGGACACTTTCCACGCCGCATATTGGTCCTCTGATCCTTTTCGCCTCTCCCCTATTGCATTTGTGTATTTTTTTTCAATGAACATGCGGAAGGTGACCGAATTCTGTAAACAAATGTAAACAAATCCACAGACGCCATTTGATCTGCAAATGCAGATTCAACAGTTTTAATGCAAATGTGTTCTTTTGAAATTATTTGAATCCTACACAATGCATTACTTTTATTTCAAACTCTATTAAAGATACTTGTCAGTGCTTCTGTTTTTATCTACACATTGTGATGTTTGTTTGCAAATGTGGGAGCAATTACAAAAAAAATCATTATCCATATTTATAAATAATTTAGCATTTATAAAAATTATGTTTTACAAATACAAGTTGAGAGGTGTTTGTATATGGATAGTCCATTATATTTGTGCATTGTGTTTTTTGGATTTATGGATTATGTGAGTTGTACTCTATCTGTCCTGGTCGGTCCCTGTCTGTTTGGGAGACCAGATGCTGCTGGAAGTGTTGTTGATTACCAGCTGGAGCTCCCAGCTGGAGCTCCCACCTGGAGCTCTACCTGGCGACCGTCCACCCGGATCCTTCGGGACGTGAGAGCGTGTCCACCCTTGTCTCCTGCCTCTCAGAGCCCTGGAGTGGGCCAACGCCGTATGGAGTGAGGGAGATGCAGCTTTGGACCATTACGCAGTTTGGACCATTACGCTTTCGGGCAGTTTTCGACCACCCGTCTGAAGGTCGAGCAGCGGGTGAACATCTGTTTCGCCAGCGCGGGATGGATTGACAGGGCCCTGATCGATCACTACCAGTGCAGTCTGCGCGAGGACGTCCGTCGGGAGTTGGCCTGCCGAGACACCACCCTCACGCTGGACCAGCTGGTGGACCTATCCAAATCAAATCAAATCAAATGTATTTATATAGCCCTTCGTACATCAGCTGATATCTCAAAGTGCTGTACAGAAACCCAGCCTAAAACCCCAAACAGCAAACAATGCAGGTGTAAAAGCACGGTGGCTAGGAAAAACTCCCTAGAAAGGCCAAAACCTAGGAAGAAACCTAGAGAGGAACCGGGCTATGTGGGGTGGCCAGTCCTCTTCTGGCTGTGCCGGGTAGAGATAGGGTAGAGATCCGGCTGGACAACCTGCTGGACACCCGTGGATGTCCGGATCGGAGCCTTTCAGTTCCATCCCCCGATCCAACGCCCATGGAGCTGGGAGGTGCTGCGCTCAGGGTGACTGGAGGAGGCTTTATTCCCTGCACCATCTGTGGCCGCAGAGGGCACACTGCTGGTCTGTGCTGGGGGGGTTCCTCAGGGAGTCAAGGCAGCAGGCAGGGCATTATCGTGTCACCCCAGGTCAGCACCAGTCGGCACCAGGCTCACCCAGAGCCCCCTGTTGCTCACATGTATGTGTTTATAACATTTCCGGAGTTTTCCCCGCATTCCCAGCATAAGGCACTCGTAGATTCAGGCGCAGCTGAGCATTTTATTGACAGTTCATTTGCCTATAGTTTAGGGATCCCCCTTGTTCCTGTGGATATGCCCTTCCCTGTGCACACCCTAGATAGTCGACCATTAGGGTCAGGGCTGATTAGGGAAGCCACCGCTCCACTAGACATGGTTACGCAGGAGGGTCACAAGGAGAGAATCATTCTCTTCCTTAAGGACTTTTGGTCACCTGAAGGCTCTGTTTACCTTGGCTCCCGTGCTGGTTCATCTGGATCCCTCTTTGGCGTTCACAGTGGAGGTGGATGCATCCAAGGCTAGTATAATAGCCGTGCTCTCCCAGCGCTCGGGCACGCCACCAAAGCTCCGCCCCTGGCATTTATTTTCGAAGAAGCTCAGCCCGGTGGAGCGAAACTATGATGCGGGGGACCGGGAGCTGTTGGCTGTTGTCAAGGCTCTGAAGGCGTGGAGACATTGGCTTGAGGGGGTTAGATGTTCCGTCTGCTGTCCGTGACCGTTTGATCTATTGGGCCCACACGTCACCCTCCTCTGGTTACACTGGCATCGGTCAGACAGTGCGTTGCCTTAGTGGGAAGTAGTGGTGGTCCACCTTGGTCAAGGACGTGAGGGTTTATGTTTCCCCTTGCTCTGTGTGCGCCCAGTGCAAGGCTCCCATGCACCTTCCCAGAGGGAAGTTCCAACCCCTACCCATTCCACAACGGCCGTGGTTGCACCTGTCGGTGGACTTCCTGAAGGATCTTCCTCCCTCACAGGTCGACACCACGATCCTGGTCGTTGTGGATTGGTTTTCTAAGTCCTGCCGTTTCATCCTTTTGCCCGGTCTCCCTACAGCCCAACAGACTGCGGAGGCTCTGTTCACTCACTTCTTCCGGCACTACAGGGTGCCTGAGGACATAGTCTCTGATTGGGGTCCCCAGTTCACGTCCAGGGTCTGGACATTTCTGTACCTCGTGGAGTGGGAGGGGTACGGTCCGGAGGAGAGATGCTGGGTGCCGGTGGAGGACGTCTTGGGCCCTTCATTGCTGCGGGAGTTCCACCGTCTCCGTCCGGATCGCCCTGCGCCTTGTCCTCCGGGTCGTCCCCGAGGTCGGTGTCGGCGGGCTGCAGGAGCCGCGCATCGGGGGGGGGTACTGTCATGACTTCCGCCAAATTCGGTCCCTCTCCTTGTCCGGGCGGCATTCGTCGGTTGACGTCACCGGCCTTCTAGCCTTCGCCTATCCACTTTTCATTTTCTATTTGTTTTGTCTTTGTCTTATACACCTGGTTTCAATTCCCCAATTACTTGTTCATTATTTAACCCTCTGTTCCCCCATGTTTGTTTGTGAGTAATTGTTTATTGTATTGCGGTCCCTATTTGTGGCCTTGTATTTACACAACGTGTATTGTTATATTATTGAGTAAAATTGCTTTCATTACTCATATCTGCTGTCCTGCGCCTGACTCATCTCACCAGCTACACACAGACGCATTACATGAACAGACAGTTGAAATTTTTCATTGAAGTGTGTAGGCTACCACTGTAAGTAGGCCTACTGTAGTTTTATTTATTTTTCTAGTAGGCAGTGTTTTATAATGCACGCACAGTGCCGCATGTTTTAATTCGGGAAAAAGTAAATGCACAACATTATTCAATTCAAATGATCAGTTTACAGGTCCACAACAATTTGCAATTGTTTTTGTCTGATATTATAAAACGGGGAACATGCGTATGTACGATGTCCTCCAAGTTTATAAATCTCAATATTTTGATACCTGCACAGTATTTTCAGAAATATTGCATGCATATATTTAGTGTAAAATTTACGCAAGGTTAGAAATGAAGCCAGAGATTATGAAATATTTTGATAAAATGTTTTTGAAAAAGTAAAGCTGTAAACATTTGTGTTAACAACATTTTTGGTTGGAAACAAGGAATGCTTTTTTCAAACAGGAACAGGTGTGCAGTGCAGTGGTGAAAAAAAGTATTAAATTGTCATACTTGAGTAAAAGTAAAGATGCCTTAATCGAAAAGGATTCAAGTAAAAGTGAAAGTCACCCAGTAAAATACTTTAGTTTAAAAGTATCTAGTTTTAAATGTACTTAATTGCAGTGGTGGAAAAAGTACTCAGCTGTAATATAAAGTAAAAGTAAATGCTATGCATCAAATGTCTTATATTAAGCAAACCAGGTTTAAGGACAGACATTATTTACAAATGCAGTATTTGTGTTTAGTGAATCTGCTAGATCAGAGGCAGAAGGGATGACAAACTGATAGGTGCTTGAATTGGGCCATACTGCTATCCTGCCAGAGCATTCTAAATGTAACTAGTACTTTTGGGTGTCAGGGAAAATGTAGTGGATTAAACGTACATTAGTAAAGTACAGTTACCCCCCAAAAGACTACTCAAGTAATACTTTCAAGCATTTTTACTTAAGCACTTTACACCACTGCAGGTGTGTGTGTGTGTGTGTGTGTGTGTGTGTGTGTGTGTGTGTGTGTGTGTGTGTGAGAGAGAATGTTGCTGACTCGCTGTCGGAGTCGCATGAATCACAGTTTTGACAAGCGGGTCCAGACCAGACCAAATCTGAACCAATCATAAACGTCTATTGTTTCACAAATTTGGAAAGCACAGTATAAAATAGAGCACAGCACAGTAAAGAAAAGTAGAGTATAGTTCAGTTCAGCACAGTAGGGAGTATACTGTATTCTACTTTGCTCTACTGTACTGCACTGTACTCTTATTAAATACTGTGCCGTACTCTACTGAATTAAACTCAACTATACTGTACTATAATACACTGTATTGTACTGTACCATAGTGCACTGTACTCTACTGGACTGTGCTGTCCAAACTTGTGAAACCTAGACATCTTTTCAACGTCTGGAAGTATTCTAGGCTAATTGAGATGCTAGTTAACACATGACCTAGGAACTCAAAAAAATAGTTTTGAAAAAGCGCTCCCTTTCCTCGTTTCAATAAAAAGTTATTGTTTATGGATATTCCCATCATACAACTATTTATTAAAGGTCCCGCACAGAAATCCTATTTAGTAAAAATATCATTGCATGACCAAGCACCCCTATAAAAATGTTACGCTATTAAAATGCTCAGAATTGAAGAAACGGTAACTTTCTCTAATCTATCAGGAAGCTTGAAAGAACAGGCTGAGTGGGCGGGGAGTTTATATTCATGAGCTCGGCTTGACCGACAGCTCTTTGAAATACCCTTGCGTTAGTTGCCAGGTAACAAGATAAACAATGGGCCACGTGTCATTCTGAGCCAAAATAGTATGCCTCGAGGCGTTTTCTCTAAGGAGCTGAGCACAGACTGTCTGATATTCAGACAAACTATAGCAATACACAATTGCATTTCTATTGTTTTGTCACTAATTATAGAATACGGTTCACCAATACACTTCTTCACAATAATTAGTAAAGCCTGAGTCACCTTAAGTTTACACATAAGGGAATGTACATGAAAACAGCATACAATAAGTGTACTGGACAATTTAATGGTGCCTCTCCATTAGCATTATAAATTAAAATATGTTCAGACATTTATTTGATTATTTACAACAGGCCAGCATAGCCGAAATGTTGATCAACATGAACACTTATGAGAAATAATGGTGACACATCATTTGACATAAACTTATTAGCGCTATAATTCTAATATAGGCCCTACAGTGTACAGGACCCCCCAGAAAGCTTGAAAAAACAATACAAAGTAACAAAATGTCAGGTAAAAGTTAACTACAGAGATTGATGCGGAGGGGAGGGGAGCGGGACCCATGTACCCCGTTTCAATCAAGAAGGCTTCAGTCACCGACTTGGCTTCAGTCATCCCCAAGATAGAAGACAAATCCAGCTATGGCCTCCTCATCCGGCCTCTCACACTGGGATGGACAGCTCGCCGCATACGGCGCTTGATGAATGAAGGGTGACCTCGTTGAAGAGAAGATTCAGGAGCCTGCATACGTAGCCTGTAATGTTTTTTGAAAAGGGAAATGTTTGTTAAATGGGTATTAACTAAATGTCCTTTTTTTTTACTGTTCTGTGTTATGATGCTATCAATTCATTGATGTACTCAATTTGAAATACGCAATATTTGGTTGTGGACTTTTTTGTGAAACTTTTCAGTGTTTGAATTTTTGTGTGCCTGAAATGCTCAATTGATATGTTAAAGTATGCTGGGTCTGTCTTCACAGGCTTCACAGCATATGCCCCCCCCCTTCTTTGCCTGGTAAAGCTGATTTTGTATTGTAGCAGGTGGTTGCCTGGGAAGCTGTGCAGACAGAGTAAATGTTGAATTTTCTAAAATGTCTATCATTACAGCTTGATGATTGTGGAAAGACAAAGGAGATGGAAAGTGAAATAATAATACCCCCCCACCATCATCAGGATTAGACCCAATGGCACAAGCTACATCGACCGTAAGACAACAACACACTCAATGGAATGGCAGAATATGACTTTCAGGGGTGAATTACAAATCCTATGCACACCGCAACTCCTTTTGTGGACAACATTCCTTCATGTCAGCTGTGTGCTGGCAGTTCTCAGACTCAACGTAGGGGGCTGAGGGATGGAAGAACAAAAATCATATAGTGACTATCAGGTGTGTTACAGAAAATATACCGTTCACAAGTCAAAACAATCACATGACCCCCCCGCCAGTTTGTGCGCATTCAGTATGTGAGTTGTTGTCCTTTGATTGTTTATGTTCATCAATTCCGCACATATCACCAGTAGTACATTTAAAATGAATCCCCGTCCTTTGTAATCTACAGTGATTGGTTTAATCTGGCCATTTCTGTTAATGACCTTCTTGATCCAAATCAGTCAGGTTTCAAGACTAGTCATTCAACTGAGACTGCTCTTCTCTGTATCACGGAGGCGCTCCGCACTGCTAAAGCTAACTCTCTCTCCTCTGCTCTCATCCTTCTAGACCTATCGGCTGCCTTCGATACTGTGAACCATCAGATCCTCCTCTCCACCCTCTCCGAGTTGGGCATCTCCGGCGCGGCCCAAGCTTGGATTGCGTCCTACCTGACAGGTCGCTCCTACCAGGTGGCGTGGCGAGAATCTGTCTCCTCACCACGCGCTCTCACCACTGGTGTCCCCCAGGGCTCTGTTCTAGGCCCTCTCCTATTCTCGCTATACACCAAGTCACTTGGCTCTGTCATAACCTCACATGGTCTCTCCTATCATTGCTATGCAGATGACACACAATTAATCTTCTCCTTTCCCCCTTCTGATGACCAGGTGGCGAATCGCATCTCTGCATGTCTGGCAGACATATCAGTGTGGATGACGGATCACCACCTCAAGCTGAACCTCGGCAAGACGGAGCTGCTCTTCCTCCCAGGGAAGGACTGCCCGTTCCATGATCTCGCCATCACGGTTGACAACTCCATTGTGTCCTCCTCCCAGAGCGCTAAGAACCTTGGCGTGATCCTGGACAACACCCTGTCGTTCTCAACTAACATCAAGGCGGTGGCCCGTTCCTGTAGGTTCATGCTCTACAACATCCGCAGAGTACGACCCTGCCTCACACAGGAAGCGGCGCAGGTCCTAATCCAGGCACTTGTCATCTCCCGTCTGGATTACTGCAACTCGCTGTTGGCTGGGCTCCCTGCCTGTGCCATTAAACCCCTACAACTCATCCAGAACGCCGCAGCCCGTCTGGTGTTCAACCTTCCCAAGTTCTCTCACGTCACCCCGCTCCTCCGCTCTCTCCACTGGCTTCCAGTTGAAGCTCGCATCCGCTACAAGACCATGGTGCTTGCCTACGGAGCTGTGAGGGGAACGGCACCTCAGTACCTCCAGGCTCTGATCAGGCCCTACACCCAAACAAGGGCACTGCGTTCATCCACCTCTGGCCTGCTCGCCTCCCTACCACTGAGGAAGTACAGTTCCCGCTCAGCCCAGTCAAAACTGTTCGCTGCTCTGGCTCCCCAATGGTGGAACAAACTCCCTCACGACGCCAGGACAGCGGAGTCAATAACCACCTTCCGGAGACACCTGAAACCCCACCTCTTTAAGGAATACCTAGGATAGGATAAAGTAATCCTTCTCACCCCCCTTAAAAGATTTAGATGCACTATTGTAAAGTGGCTGTTCCACTGGATGTCATAAGGTGAATGCACCAATTTGTAAGTCGCTCTGGATAAGAGCGTCTGCTAAATGACTTAAATGTAATGTAATGCATTCAATATTACTACAGTCATTTACTGTGGACACGTTGTTTGCAGAGCTCACAACCTTTGCTACCCGCTACACTATCAATTATCAGGAAATAAAAGGTTTTTTTCACAGTGACTTAGGCTCCAATATGTGTCCGTATAAATTCATTTCAAACAATCAAGAAAATGGTTTCTTCATGTTGCATATCCAATACTGAGTGTACCAATGCCTGATTCACACTACCGGACCAAACCAAGGAAGGGGTTTGGTATGAAACACACTCCCTTCTAGATGTACTGTGTGGTACGACCTCAAGGATTACTATAAAAGCAGGTGACGTCCCGCCTTATTTGGCAATGGTCTTGGTAAGTGGGGTGTGCCAATATTTTTTCTAGGATGCTTCCTTGACGAGACTACTAACATTACACAACATTCTAAAGGCAGTAAGGCACATTTCCACATGACCAAATGTAGCGCTTTTGTTTACGGTTTCATACACATCTATGTCCTTTAATGTAGATAAAAAAAACATGTAAACTGTGAGAAGTGTGCGTTTATATTAGGAGCAACATCCATCATAACCAGAAACAGATGACAATAGGGGTCGTGTCAACTCGTACTTTTACACAGCCGTTTGGACCGAACGGTGGTGCAGTCTGCTAATGGCTCGGGTCCATTACCACATGGGGCAATTATCATCGTATTCTTCAAATCCTTTAACAGTATTCATCCCATACCCATACACTTCTAATTCTGACAAATGAAAGCATGCTTGTGAGAGGGGTTGTACGTTTTAAATCAAGAACAATCTGTGAGTTAATTTGAACATTGGAAGGAGCTACTGCATAAATACTCCAATGCAGGTTGGATTGAATTGACCTAATCTTCATTTTCAAGGTGATGATTAAATTCTCCAAATGGGGTAATCAAACGTACACCGCAAGTGGCAATAGATGTCAGCAACTCACCGCAGTGAGCGAACTGTCCAAACCATATATATGCTTGCAATGCACATACTTTTATTATCAGAGCATGGCAGTGGACTTCTGGTAAGTATGCTTTATGCCCTGCACACATTGTGACGTATTTCATTACACCGTACATCATCTTCACAGAGTCTTGTCCTGCCACTGAACAGTTCCAGACAGTCCAGAATAGATGTTTGGCTTATATCGAAATGTGTTGAAAGTGTGTAACTCAAAATGTTTTTTTTTTACTCCCCTCACAGACCATAGGCCATTTACATTTATGTGAAATTAGTTACCCCTTATACTAACCATGGTAGAGCATCCTACTGGAAGCTAAATAGCTCCTTATTGTATAACCATATAGGTTAACGGTCTACTTTCACACTTATGGGAAAGGGCTTGTGCAAAAAAAGTATTGCAATAGCTGGGAGCACTTTAAATGACCTTATATGGTAATACTCTTAGACCGGAAGAGCTGAGGAGGAAAAGGTGGTAATAGCTTCCTCTTTCTCAAAAACCTCCAGCTGGCCTTTCAGGGGAGGAGAAGATGGAACTGGTTGAGTTACAAAATAAACTGGATGACAGATACACTGAGTGTACAAAACATTAAGAACACCTGCTCTTCCCATGACAGACTGACCAGGTGAATCCAGGTGAAAGCTACGTTCCTTTATTGATGTGCCTTGATAAATCCACTTCCATCAGTGTAGATGAAGGGGAGGACACTGGTTAAAGAAGGCATTTTAAGCCTTGAGATAATTGAGACATTGATGTTGTATGTGTGCTATTCAGAGGGTGAATGGGCAAGACAAAATATTTAAGTACCTTTGAACGGGGTATGTCAAGGACTGTGTCAAGAACTGCAACGTTGCTGGGGTTTTCATTTCCATGTCTATCAAGAACTGTCCACCCCCCAAAGGACATCCAGCCAACTTGACAACTGTGGGAAGCATTGGAGTCAACATGGGTCAGCATCCCTGGGCAACGCTTTTGACACCTTGTAGAGTCCATGCCCCGACGAATTGAGGCTGTTCTGAGGGCAAAATGGGGTGCAACTCAATATTAGGAAAGTGTTCCTAACGTTTTGTACACTCAGTGTATAGATAAAAGCAGGAGCCTTTATTAGATACAGGGAAAACTGGCTTGAAGAAGCAGAACAAAATTCATACTATTTCTTTAGACTTGAGAAATTTTGCTGGAATGGAATCAATGGAACGGAGTCAACATGTGGTTTCCATATGTTTGATGTGTTCAATACCGTTCCATGAATGCCATTCTAGCCAATACTGTCACGTTTGTCGAAAGGAGGAGACCAAGGCGCAGTGTGATATGAATACACGTTCTATATTTAATGAAGAAAGAACACTAAACAAACTTACAAAGCAACAAACGAGACACTATATATAAACAGTGCAGATACAGGCAATTACACAGACAATAACCCACAAAAAATCCCCAAAAGATGGCTGCCTAAATATGGTTCCCAATCAGAGACAACGATAACCACCTGCCTCTAATTGAGAACCAATCTAGGCAACCATAGACATATATGAACACCTAGATCAGTGGTTCTTAACCTTGTTGGAGGTACTGAACCCCACCAGTTTCATATGCGCATTCACCGAACCCTTCTTAATTGGAAAAATAAAAAGATTTTTTCAAATTCAAAACATAGGTATATATTTGACTGGTGCACAAAATGAACCGTGCATCAACATCAGAGTGTCCAAAGAACAAAATCATCAAAACATGATTTTCACACAAAAACAAAAACATAATAATTATATTTACTGCAAATCAGTGTGACTTCTGCTGTTGCCTTTCTGAGACCAGTTCAGAAATGTGCGGCTTCACCTTTGCAAGTGCCACTCTCATGTCATTTTCGCAACAAAGTCTGTTCCTTTTCTTCGTTTTTATGTCCAGCATCCCCGAAAAGGATTGCTCGCAAAGATATGTTGTAACAAGCGGTATGAAAATCTCCAGAGCTTTCTTAGCAATAACAGGGTATGTTACCATTTGTTGACACCAAAACGTTGAAAGCGTTGTTGTTCTGAAGAGTTGCTGTTGAACCTGGCTCTGCTGAATTTCAATGATTTCATTTGAGGTATTTATCATTGACATCTGTTGTCTCAACACTAAACGTGAACGGCTGTCTCACCCATGCTGGATATGACTCTCTTGTAGGGAAGTATCCGTCGAGAGACTTTGCAAGCTCATCTAAGTGCGTGGCAATTGCTTGCTTCAGTTCTGCGGCTACAGAAATGTCTCCGATTCCAGATACATCTTCAATCTTACTTACACAGTCGTCCAGCAGGGGAAAGTTTGCGAAGTTATTGTTCTCTGTTCGTCGTTTCCATAACGGTAGCTTTTTTTGAAAAGCCTTCAGGTTTTCCTCCGCTTCGATGATGTTGACTCCACCGCCCTGCATCTATTGATTGAGATGATTGAGAGCTGCGAAGATATCAGCCATGTACGCTAAAATGAGAATGAACTCATGAATGAATTTTTGAAGCAATCTGCATGACAATGTTGGTGCTCTTGCAAAAACAGGGCTAATTCCACACGCACGGCAAAAACACGATTCAGCACCTGTCCCTGGGATAACCACCGAATGTTAGAATGGTACAGAAGTACCTCGAATTCAGAGCCCATTTCTTTACACAGCTCACTGAAGATGGGATGCCGCAGAGCACTAGTTCGCACATAGTTCACGCATTCCACTACAATTTTTAATACTTCTGCCAGTTTTGGAGGCAAGGTTTTTGTTGCCAACGCATGCCTGTGCAGAATACAATGCGTAACAATGATGTGTGGTGCATCAGCTTCCACTAGCGCACCAAAACCAGACTTTCTTCCCAGCATGACTGGAGCTCCGTCCGAACAAACTGCAGAAACCATATCCCACGAAAGATTGTTGTCTTTGTCATCCACAAGTTTCTTCACACCGGCTGCCTTAGTTGTTGTTGTAAGCCTCTTGTTGTAAATCTTCCTTTATCACGTCGTCTTTCACATAGCGCACGAATACAGCAAGCTGGCTTAGATTGGAAACGTCTGTGGTCTCGTTGAGTTGAAGGCTGAATTTTGCCGGGCTTGAAATCAGATCTGCAACTACTTGAGCCAAGATGTCTTTGCTCATGTCCTCTATTCTGTCGCTGACGGTGTCATTTGAAAGAGGAATTTGGGATAACTTAACTGCAGCCTCTTTTCCCAGCATGATATTCACCATCTTCAACACAGCTGGTTTTATGAGTGTTTCACCAATGGTGTGTGGTTTGTCCTGCTTTGCGATCAGGTAGGGCAACTTCGTACGATGCTGTGAGGATCGGTTTGTTGATGGGTACAAAGCCGAGAACAGGCAGAGTAGCCTTTTCATCGAATCTGGCTCTCTTCACCTTGAATTCAGCAAGCGATGTGTTCTTGTATTTTCCATCTCCATGCAGCTTAAGGAAGTGTTCTCTTAGTTTTGCACGTGCTAGACTAGAATTGCTCAACTTGGCATTGCAAATCATGCAGTTAGGACACTGACTCCCATCACGTTCCGTTATACATGTGAATCCATATTATACATATTCGTCCGACCACTTTCTTTTTTGCGCGACATAGTAAGTATGAAGGGATTAAAATATTAAGAAAGAAATCACAAGACGTACCATCACACCAAATTCCCTGCAGCACAGATAGGCCAAGCGATGTAGCATGATCACCTGCAGCCAATGATGGCCAAGCGGGGCGTGTCATCACGAATCATATGAATCGGATGTGTGTCTTGACCTCCGCCGAACCCCTGAGGCTGACTCACCGAACCCAGGTTAAGAACCACTGACCTAGATGGTAAACAACCCCATAAACCTACAAAACCCATAGACAGTACAAAAAACACATACATCACCCATGTCACACCCTGACCGAACCAAAACAATAAAGAAAACAAAGAATACTAAGGTCAGGGAGTGACAAATACAATGAGCCTGTCCTCCTATAGCTCCTCCCTCCAGCCTCCTCTGGAATCCACAGATATGTTTTTTGACTCACTGAATACTGTTAATTCTATCATTGATACAGACTATGAACAGTGTAATGAACCCATCATTGTTGAAGAGATTATAGAGTTTATCCAACATCTAAAGAACAATAAATCCCCAGGTATTGATGGAATTACGTCAGAATTTTACAAGTTATTAGTCGGGCTTCCTCACCTCGGCCGGCTCGTTGGGTTCCCGCACCTCGGCTGGCTCGCCCAGGTAGGACGCCAGGTGGAGCCCCTAGAGGGGGGCACTGTCACGTCTGCTCCCGCCCCCCCTCTCTGGCACTTGAGGGCGCCAGGCTGTTCATCATTACGCACACCAGCCACCATTGTTTCGCGCACCAGTGTTTCATCGGACTCACCTGGACTCCGTCACGTCATTGATTACCTCCCCTATATCTGTCACTTCCTCAGTTCAGGCGCTGATTTTGCTTTGTTTCATGTCTATTTATTATTACATCCTCACCTTGTACTTGCTTCCCGTCTCCCAGCATCTGTCGTCTCAAGACTGGTACACAATCAAACTGAAAAATGGCACCTCACCTAGATTTGAGAGGAATTCGGCAAGGTTGTCCTATCTCATCATACCTGTTTTTATTACTCACCCAACTACTTACAAATTATATTAATAGTCCTGTACAAGGTATTTCCATAGCTGGTAAAGAAATTATTATAAGCCAGCTGGCTGACAATACTACATTTTTTGAGAAAGACACTGGTCATATTCCCATATCGATCAATATGATATAATAATTTTCGGTAGCATCTGGTCTATGTCTTAATATTAATACATATGAACTTATGGCTGTCAAAGATGGTGTGACTATGGTATTCCAGTGAAAGAAGAACTTGCATATTTAGGTATAACTATTACTAAGGATCAGATGTTTAGAGGCTTTTAGGGGGTCGATCAGCGTTTGTATTGCAGCTAGATTGTGGCTTCTATCAATGCAATTGTCTGCATCATTTCCAAACCCCCAAATACTTAAAAAAAATATATATACAGTACCAGTCCAAGGTTTGGACACACCTACTCATTCCAGGGTTTTTTCTATATTTTTACTAGTCTACTATTTTTACTTTATTATTTTTAATAGTGAAGACATCAAAACAATGAATCATGTAGTAACCAAAAAAGTGTTAAAGAAATCAAAAAATATTTTATATTTGAGATTTTTCAAAGTAGCCATCCTTTGCCTTCGTCCAAAGGTGTAAAATTAGTTCCTGTAAAATATAGATATTATATTCCTTCTCGTTCAATTATATTCCTTCTCGTTCAGCCAGGTAAAGACTGATCATCTTTGGTTATTATCTGCTAAGCCATTACAATGAGAACTAGCTATTTTATTATACTTACCATAATATATGTTTGTAAACTTACCATTAAGAAATACCATAATAATGGAGTACCCATATAGCAGTACCATGATATTTACAGTGTTAAACATACTGTAACTGCGACAAAGTAAACCTCTAATTGTCCTCCAATATTTCTAAATTGTCCTAAAACCTTCCCTATCCCACGTTGGGTTGTCATCCCAGTGACTGGCTGAGCATCCCTGTACACATGGATCTGGAGCCTTTAAAACTTCTTGTGACTCCCAAACCCGCATGCGGGAGCGTAATCATCGCCTGAAACTAATTAGCATAACGCAACGGACATAAATATCCCTAGAAAATATTCCTATTCATGAAAATCACAAATGAAATATATTGAGACACTGCTTAGCCTTTTGTTAATCACCCTGTCATCTCAGATTTTCAAAATGCTTTACAGCCAAAGCTAGACAAGCATTTGTGTAAGTTTATCGATAGCCTAGCATAGCATTATGACTTGCTAGCAGCAGGCAACCGTGTCACGAAAATCAGAAAAGCAATCAAATTAAATAGTTTACCTTTGATGAACTTCGGATGTTTTCACTCACGAGACTCCCAGGTAGATAGCTAAAGTTTATTTTTTCCCCAAAGATGATTTTTGTAGGCGAAATAGCTCCATTTGTTCTTCACGTTTGGCTGAGAAATCGCCCGGAAATTGTAGTCACGAAAACTGCAAAAAATATTCCAAATTAGCTCCATAATATCGACAGAAACATGGCAAACGTTGTTTATAATCAATCCTCAAGGTGTTTTTCTAATATCTATTCGATAATATATCCATCGGGCCAATTTGTTTTTCAGTAGGACCGATTGGAGTAATGGCTACCTCTGTATTTTACGCGAGAATCTCACTCGGAGCCACCATGTGACCACTTACGCAATGTAGCCGCCTACGGCTATTCTTCAACATAAATGCGTACAACTACGTCACAATGCTGTAGACACCTTGGGGAATACGTAGAAAGCATAAGCTCGTTGATAGGACATTCACAGCTCAATAGGGACTCATTGGAACGCAGCGCTTTCAAAATATGGGGCACTTCCGGATTGGATTTTTCTCAGGCTTTCGCCTGCAACATCAGTTCTGTTATACTCACAGACAATATCTTTACAGTTTTGGAAACGTTAGAGTATTTTCTATCCAAAGCTGTCAATTATATGCATATTCTAGTATCTTGTCCTGGAACGTTTTTTTTTCTTCCAAAAATGAAAATACTGCCCCTAGAGTCGCAACAGGTTTTAAAAGAAAGCTCTTAAAAAGAGCAGATAGTGCTACCTACAACAGAACCAGATCCACAGCCAACACCATTTGGAACACCCTCAACTTAGTTGTACTGCGTCTATTTAAAAAAAAATAATAATAAAAGATTCCCACAGTTGATCGATAATTGCGTAATAATATAAGCACTTACCTAGCTGGCATGAAAATAAACCACGGGGGAAAGTGTCCTCGCTATTTAAGTGCATAGATGACATGTATTTTTGCCTGCTGCCCCCATTTCGATAGAGGTGAATGATAATGGTCCATTCTAAATCAAAACAAATGTCACACATATATTATTTAGTATATGTTAAGAAAAGATTAAATAAAGAATATGGGTGACAATGGATGACAATATTCGCCTATCACTTGTGAATTCTAAACTCAGCAAAAAAGAAATGTCCCTTTTTCAGGACCTTGTCTTTCAAAGATAATTTGTAAAAATCTAAATAACTTTACAGATCTTCATTGTAAAGGGTTTAAACATTGTTTCCCATGCTTGGTTCAATGAACCATAAACAATTCATAAACACGCACCTATGGAACGATCGTTAAGACACTAACAGCTTACAGACGGTCACAGTTATGAAAACTTAGGACAATAAAGAGGTCTTTCTACTGACTCTGAGAAACACAAAAAAAGATGCCCAGGGTCCCTGCTCATCTGCAGGAATGTGCCTGCAAGGAGGCATGAGGACTGCAGATGTGGCCAGCGCAATAAATTGTAATGTCCGTACTGTGAGACGCCTAAGACAGTGCTACTGGGAGACAGGACGCACAGCTGATCGTCCTCGCAGGATGTTTTAAACATAAATCTTCAATCATGTTCCAACCGGAGAATTCCTTTGTCTTCAGAAATGCAATGGAACTCTAGCTAACTCTCACGTGAAGGGGAACACCACGGTCCTGGTTGTTGTGGATCGGTTTCCTAAGTCCTGCCGTCTCTTCCCATTGCCCGGTCTCCCTACGGCCCTACAGACTGCTGAGGCTCTATTTACCCACGTCCGGGGTTCCGGAGGATATTGTCTCTGATCTGGGTCCCCGGTTCACAGTGTGGAGGGCGTTTATGGAGCGTCTGGGGGTCTCGTCAGTTTGACCTCTGGTTATCACCCTGAGAGTAATGGGCAGGTGGAGAGAGTGAACTAGGAGGTGGGTAGGTTTCTGCGGTCGTATTTTCAGGACCGGCCAGGGGAGTGATCAAGGTATGTCCCATGGGCGGAGTTGGCCCAGAACTCACTCCGCCACTCCTCCACGAACATGTCACCATTTCAATGCGTGTTGGGCTACCAGCCGGTCCTGGCGCCATGACATCAGAGTCAGATTGAGGCTCCTGCGGTGGAGGAGTGGGTGCAGCGCTCCAAGGAGACCTGGCGGGCCATCCAGGAATCCCTTAAGCAAGCCGGTGGACGGCAGAAGAGGACCGCAGTTAGGCCCCCGTGTTTGTACCGGGGGACAGGGTCTGGCTCTCGACCTGAATCCTACCCCTCCGCTTGCCCTGCCGGAAGCTGGGGCCGCAGTGTGTGGGGCCCTTCAAAGTCCTATTATCGTATTAACCCCTCGTTTCATGTGTCTCTCCTCAGGCCGGTGGTAGCTGGTCCCATGCAGGAAGGTGAGGTGTCGGAGGTCCCTCCGCCCCCTCTGGACATCGAGGGGTCCCCGGCGTACACAGTACGTGCTGCTCTGGACTTGAGACGCCGGGTGAGGGGCCTGGAGTACCTCGTGGACTGGGAGGGGTACGGCCCGGAGGAGAGGTGCTGGGTACAGGTGGGGGATATCTTGGATCCGTCACTGTTAAGGGATTTCCATCGCCTCCATCCGGATCGCCCTGCGCCTCGCTCTCCGGGTCGCCCTTGAGGCCGGTGTCGGCGCGTCAGAGGGGGGTACTGTCACGACTCCTACCGAAGGTGGCCCCTCTTCCTGTTCGGGTGGTGCTCGGCGGTCGTTGTCACCGGCCTACTAGCTGCCAACGATCCCTTTTCCCTTTTCTGTTGTTTTTGTCTGATTAGTAACAGCTGTTTCTTGTTTAGGTTTAGTTGGGCTATTTAAGCCGGTAGGCCCACCTACTCTTTGTGTGGGCTTGTTTCGTTTCCCACTGTGTATTTTGTGGGATAGTGCTGGTTGTTTTGGATTTTCCCTCCGGACTGGTGTGGTCCTGGTTTTGGACAATTGTTTATATGCGCCCAGTTTCTTGGCAGTACATTTTTCCCGGTGCATAATAAAGCGCTCCTCTGTATCTTCTGCCTCCTGTGTCTGACTCAGCACCCACTACCCCAGTGCGTTACAATGAGAGAGATATTGTCTCTAGAAACATCATTGAAACCAAGTGATGTCATCGCATGTGTGGGTGGTGGAACTGAAAGGTTGGATAAGGTATAGTGGAGCAGGGCTACAGGCTCTACAGTGAAATAAACACTAACCAGAACAGCAATGGACAAGGCATATTGACATTAAGGAGAGGCATATTGAAACGCTTCACTGGATCTATCTGAAACTTTGCACACACAATGCTCGAAATTGCGCCGAAACTGCAACAATACATAATGGCCTTTCTCTTGCAATTTCAAAGATGATGAAAAAATAAAAAATACTAAAAAATGTTGTTTTTTATATTATCTTTTACCAGATCTAATGTGTTATATTCTTCTACATTCATTTCACATTTCCACAAACTTCAAAGTGTTTCCTTTCAAATTGTATCAAGAATATGCATATCCTTGCTTCAGGTCCTGAGCTACAGGCAGTTAGATTTGGGTATGTCATTTTAGGTAAAAATGTAAAAAAGGGGTGCGATCCTTTAAGGTCAATTGGAATTAATAATTCCTAAGAAGACCCACTTCTATGTGGAACTTTATTCCTCATCATGTCTTCTCTACTTTTGGTGGCTTTAACTTCATGTTGGTTTGCAATTATAATATTGACAAAGTTCCAGTGAAACTCTCTGCTTTTCACGGTCCTTAATTCATAAGCATAATTTCTCTCCACACAGATATTATATCTGGAATAAATCAGGACAAATTGTATAAAAATACATCTTTGTTTTTAGAATATTGGTGCCTAAATAATATCCTGTTGGTCAGCCAGAGGGCATTTAACTTAATTATGAGGATTTTTATCACTTCACAAGATCCCTGTAACACCAAAAGAGTTTGTAATCATTTTAGATGCCATTCCCTCAGGTGTCCCTCAGTGCTTTATTATTCAGGAACGTGTCAAGACCTGACCCTCAGAGCCTACCTTCCATTATCACTCATCAGTAGAAAAGCTTTGTTTTTCTTTTGGTCCATGCAACAACAACAGAGATATACGTGCCTTGTTTAAACAGGGCGTTTTATACATATACTCTACCTTAGGTCATTAATCATTTTTATTGAGAATATATATCTGTTGGAAAAAGGTTTGGCTGTTGCCTAAAATACCTACTTATTAGCAAAATCAAGGATCTTTTTTACATTTTTATTATTCCTAAATATTATCTGCCAACTACTATATTTAGAATTTTAAAAAAGACAAACTCAAATTGTACCTTTTGGAACGACCACCCAAAAAAGGTGTTGCATATTTTTTGGCATTCATGTAAAGAATCTGTGGCAAGACATCAGTAGATGTACAATTAATCAGATTTATAAAGACTTTACCAAATTATGGAGCGATGCACTGCTTAGATTCTTTAACTACGAAATAAATGATTTGAAACATTTGATGTAATTCATTTAATTATTCTTTTGGCCAGATGTCATATTCAAAAATGTACAAACACCCCTTTTTCTTACCTTACAAAAGAAAATGTAACCGTATTTAGTAGTTAGTTAATTCATAGAATGATAAATGTGGGTATATCCCTTAAGGTCTTTGTGTAATGTGTAAATGTACCCCCTAGCCCAACTGTCCTTTGTATACTCTTCATGCATAATTGTGTTACCCGTGTACCATTATATTGATTGAACTAACAAATGTAGTGTTTAAAGCAAGATGGAGAGTAGTGTTTATAAACGCAAAGATGGAGGACAGTTGGAGATCACATTAGAAGATGGAGGACAGTTGGAGATCACATTAGAAGATGGAGGACAGTTGGAGATCACATTAGAAGATGGAGGACAGTTGGAGATCACATTAGAAGATGGAGGACAGTTGGAGATCACATTAGAAGATGGAGGACAGTTGGAGATCACATTAGAAGATGGAGGACAGTTGGAGATCACATTAGAAGATGGAGGACAGTTGGAGATCACATTAGAAGATGGAGGACAGTTGGAGATCACATTAGAAGATGGAGGACAGTTGGAGATCACATTAGAAGATGGAGGACAGTTGGAGATCACATTAGAAGATGGAGGACAGTTGGAGATCACATTAGATGATGGAAAAAAGGACAATAAGAGTTGAACAATTGAACAATAGATCACTAATCTGTTAGATGATGGAGGACCAGTTGGAGATCACATTAGAAGATGGAATGGCACAGTAAATGGATGTGTTTGATGTCACATTAGATGATGGTCCTCCCTAATTAAGGTATCACCAACCTCCTGTGGACATGGTCTGGATGATTCAAACAGGCTACATTAGATGATGGAGGACTAAGTTGGAACAACTCACATTAGAATGAAATGGAATGATGCAAAATATAAACCACAAATGAAGGACATAAACACTAAAGTGACAGTTATAAATGATGGAGGACAGTTGGCTAGTATTTAACATGATACAAATTAGTGCAAAGATGGAGGACACATTGGAGGTTCAAATCAGAAGCATCTCCAAAGTCATGATGGATGGACAGTTGATGAGATCACATTACTGTGGGGGCCGCAACACATGACGTGTTTATATGATTTTCAGGTTGCTTCCATGTGACTGGTTTCACATTCGTCTCCAGAGATCATAAGGAAAAATCAACTAAAACAATTGCTATGTGTATTTCAATTCCCTTTCTCCAAACGGATAACTTATTTACCTAGCTCTTATAAATGTATAAATTACAGTGCATGGAGAACGGTGCTATTTCTATTGGGAAAAATAAAGTAAACCAATCAATCAAATTGATTTATAAAGCCTGTTTTACATCAGCCGATGTCACAAAGTGCTGCACAGGAACCCAGCCTAAAACCCCAAACAGCAAGCAATGCAGATGTAAAAGCACGGTGGCTAGGAAAAACTCCCTAGAAAGGCTAGAGAAACCTAGAGAGGAACCAGGCTCTGAGGGGTGGCCAGTCTTCTTCTGGCTGTGCCGTGAGGAGATTATAACAGAACATCACCAAGGTGTTGAAACGTTTTAAGATGACCTGTAGGGTCAGATAACAATAATCACAGTGGTTGTAGAGGGTGCAACAGGTCAGCACCTCAGGAGTAAATGTCAATTGGCTTTTCATAGCCGATTCAGTTAGAGACAGCAGGTGCAGTAGAGAGAGAGGGTCCAAAACAGCAAGACCGGACAAGGTAGCACGTCCAGTCCAGTGAACAGGTCAGTGTTCCATAGCCGCAGGCAGAACAGTTGAAACTGGATCAGCAGCATGACCAGGTGGACTGGGGACAGCAATGAGTCATCAGGTCAGGTAGTCCTGAGGCGTCCTAGGGCTCAGGTCCTCCGAGCGAAGAGAGGGAGAAAGAGAGAGAGAATTAGAGGGAGCATACTTAAATTCCCACAGGACACCGGATGAGACAGGAGAAATACTCCAGATATAACAAACTGACCCTAGCCCCCTGACACAAACTATTGCAGCATAAATACTGGAGGCTGAGACAGGAGTGGTCGGGAGACACTGTGGCCCTGTCCAACGATACCCCCGGACAGGGCCAAACAGGCGAGATATAACCCCACCCACTTTGCCAAAGCACTTCCCCCACACCACTAGAGGGATATCTTCAACTACTAACCTACTACACTGAGACACGGCACAAACCTGAGTGATGCACCAACCTGGACAGGATAATCACGTCAGTGACTCAATCCACTCAAGTGACGCACCCCTCCTAGGGATGGCATGGAAGAGCACCAGTAAGCTCAACTCCTGTAATAGGGATGGAGGCAGAGAATCCCAGTGGAGAGATTGGAACCGACCAGTCAGAGACAGCAAGGGCGGTTCGTCGCTCCAGTGGCTTTCCGTTCACCTTCACACCCCTGGGCTAGACTACACTCAATCAGAGGACCTACTGAAGAGATGAGTCTTCAATAAAGATTTAAAGGTTGAGACCGAGTCTGCGCCTCTCACATGGATAGGCAGACCATACCATAAAAATGGAGCTCTATTGGAGAAAGCCCTGCCTCCAGCTGTTTGCTTAGAAATTCTAGAGAAAGTAAGGAGGCCTGCGTCTTGTGACCGTAGCATACGTGTAGGTAGGTATGTATGGCAAGACCAAATCGGAAAGATAGATAGGAGCAAGCTCATGTAATGCTTTGTAGGTTAGCAGTAAAACCTTGAAATCAGCCCTAGCCTTAACGGGAAGCCAGTGTAGATAGGCTAGCACTGGAGTAATATGATCACATTTATTGGTTCTCGTCAAGAATCTAGCAGCCATGTATAGAGCTAACTGAAGTATATTTAGTTCTTTATCCGAGTAGCTGGAAAGTATAGCATTGCAGTAGTCTAATCCAGAAGTGACAAAAGCATGAAAAGCATACATTTTTCTGCATCAGTTTTGGACATAAAGTTTCAGATTTTTGCAATGTTATGAAGATGGAAAAAAGCTGTCCTTGACAGGGTCCAGAATAACACACATTTACAGTTGATTTGTCAGAAGACCAACCATCCACAAGAGACAAAATGTTATCTTTCCGACAGATAATCTCTAAACCAGGCCAGAACTTGTCCATGTAGACCAATTTGGGTTTCCAATCTCTCCAAAAGAATGTGGTTATCGATGGTATCAAAAGCAGCACTAAGGTCTAGGAGCACGAGGACAGATGCAGAGCCTTGGTCTGACGCCATTAAAAGGTAATTTACCACCTTCACGAGTGCAGTCTCAGTGCTATGATGGGGTCTAAAACTAGACTGAAGCATTTTGTATACATTGTTTTTCTTCAGGAAGGCAGTGAGTTGCTGAGCAACAGATTTTTCAAAATTTTACAGAGGAATGGGAAATTCGATATAGGCCGATAGTTTTTAAAATATTTTCTGGATCAAGGTTTGGCTTTTTCAAGAGAGGCTTTATTACTGCCACTTTTAGTGAGTTTGGTACACATCCGGTGGATAGGGAGCCGTTTATTATGTCCAACATAGGAGGGCCAAGCACAGGAAGCAGCTCTTTCAATAGTTTAGTTGGAGTAGGGTCCAGTATGCAGCTTTAAGGTTTAGAAGCCAAGACTATTTTCATCAATGTGTCAAGAGATATTATATTGAAAAACGTGAGTGTCTCCCTTAATCCTAGGTCCTGGCAGTGTTGTGCATACTGAGGACAATCGAGCTTTAAAGAGGGGTCCGTAATTTGCTTTCTAATGATCATGATCTTTTCGTCAAAGAAGTTCATGAATTTATCACTGCTGAAGTGAAAGCCATCCATTTTGGATTGTTCTTATTCTCTGAAAAATAGGATGAGGGAGCAGCAGTGAGGGCTCTTCGATACTGCACGGTACTGTCTTTCCAAGCCAGTTGGAAGACTTCCAGTTTGGTGTAACATCATTTCTCTTCCAATTTTCTGGATGCTTCAGAGCTCGGGTATTTTCTGTATACCAGGGAGCTAGTTTCTTATGACAAATGTTTTTTTTTAAGAGATGCGACTGCATCTAAGGTATTACGCAATGTTAAATTTAGTTCCTCGGTTAACTTACCTTGGGTAGGTGGAGTGAGTCTGGAAGGGCATCTAGGAATCTTTGGGCTGTCCGAAAAATTTATAGCACAGCTTTTGATGATCCTTGTTTGGAGTCTGAGCAGATTATTTGTTGCGATTGCAAACATAATAAAATGGTGGTCTTATAGTCCAGGATTATGAGGAAAAATATTAAGATCCACAATATTTATTCCACGAGAAAAACTAGGTCCAAATTATAACTGTGGCATGTTGGACAAAACTCAGTCGATGATGGCTCCGAAAGCCTTTTGGAGTGGGTATGTGGACTGTTCCATGTGAATATTAAAGTCAACAAAAATTTGAATATTATCTGCCATGACTACAAGGTCTGATAGGAATTCAGGGAACTCAGTGACGAACACTGTATACAGCCCAGGAGGCCTGTAAACAGTAGCTATAAAAAGTGATTGAGTAGGTTGCATAGATTTAATGACTAGAAGCTCAAAAGACGAAAACGCTGTCATTTTTTTTTTTAAATTAAAATTTGCTATCAGAAATGTTAGCAACACCTCCGCCTTTGCGGGATGCGGGAGGAATATGGTCACCAGTGTATCTAAGAGGAGAGGCTTCATTTAACACAGTAAATTCATCAGGCCATGTTTCAGTCAGGCCAACACATCAAGATTATGATAAGTGACTCGTTCATTGACTATAACTGCCTTAGAAGTGAGGGATCTAACATGTAAGTAGCCCTATTTAGGGGCTTTCAATAATGACAGGAATGGAGGTCTTTATTCCAGTGAGATTGCTAAGGTGAACACCGCCGTGTTTAGTTTTGCCCAACCTAGATCGAGGCACAGACACGGTCTCAATGGCGATAGCTGTGTTGACTACACTAACTATGCTAGTGGCAGACTCCACTAAGCTGGCAGGGTGGCTAACAGCCTGCTGCCTGGCCTGCACCCTATCTCATTGTGGAGCTAGCGGAGTTAGAGCCCTGTCTCTATGTTCATAGATAAGATTAGAGCACCCCTCCAGCTAGGATGGAGTTCGTCACTCCTCAGCAGGCCAGGCTTGGTCCTGTTTGTGGGTGAGTCCCAGAAAGAGGGCCAATTATCTACAAATTCTATATTTTGTGAGGGGCAGAAAATAGTTTTCAACCAGTCATTGAGTTGTGAGACTGCTGTAAAGCTCATCACTCCCACTAACTGGGAGGGAGCCAGAGACAATTACTCGATGCCGACACATCTTTCTAGCTGATTTACACGCTGAAGCTATGTTGCTCTTGGTGACCCCTGACTGTTTCATCCTAATACCGTTGGTGCCGACGTGGATAACAATATCCCTGTACTCTCTACACTCGCCAGTTTTAGCCTTAGCCAGCACCATCTTCAGTTGCATCCGAGAGCTAATTGTCAATATGACCATTCTCGTGCATTGCTAAGAGGATGGTCTCTCTCCAAAAAATTCCAGTTGGTTTTTCTTTGGATTTTCTCCTACCATATCTATTGTGTTATATTCTCCTACATTATTTTAACATTTCTACAAACTTCAAAGTGTTTTCTTTCCAATGGTACCAATTACAGTTGAAGTTGGAAGTTTACATACACTTTAGCCAAATACATTAAATGTCAGAATAATAGCAGAGATAATTATTTATTTCAGCTTTTATTTCTTTCACATTCCCAGTGGGTCAGTAGTTTACGTCCACTCAATTAGTATTTGGTAGCATTGCCTTTAAATTGTTTAACTTTGGTCAAACGTTTTGGGTAGCCTTCCACAAGCTTCCTACAATAAGTTGGGTGAATTTTGACCCATTCCTTCTGACAGAGCTGGTGTAACTGAGTCAGGTTTGTAAGCCTCCTTGCTCGCACACACATTTTCAGCACCGCCCACAAATGTTATATGGGATTGAGGTCAGGGGTTTGTGATGGCCACTCCGATACTTTGACTTATTTGTCGTTAACGACATCACGCCACCACGTCCCCCTAGGGGTACCACACCCCCAGCTCAACTGAAACAGTGGCGCACAGAATGCAAAAATATTCTTAGAAATATTTAACCTCCACACATTAACAAGTCCAATAGCTCAAATGAAAGATAAACACCTTGTTTATGTCTTGGTCCTTCTGTAGCTCAGTTGGTAGAGCATGGCGCTTGTAACGCCAGGTTAGTGGGTTCGATTCCCGGGACCACCCATACGTAGAATGTATGCACACATGACTGTAAGTCGCTTTGGATAAAAGCGTCTGCTAAATGGCATATATATATATATATTTTTTTTTTTCATCTAGCCAGCATGTCAGATTTCTAAAATGTTTTACGGCGAAAACATAGCACATATTTATGTCAAACCACCACCAAATACACAAATACACAAACGCAGGATTAAAAGAAAAATAATTCACTAACCTTTTGAAAATCTTCATCAGATGACAGTAATAGGACATGTTACACAGTACATTTATGTTTTTTTCAATAATATGCCATTTATATCCATAAATCTCTGTTTACATTGACGGCATGTTCAAAAAATGCTACAACAATTTCCTGAGAATTTTCGATAACTCCGCCAGATAACGCCAGATAACAGCAATACACATCATAAACTTTGACTAAATATACATGTTCTACATATAGTTAGAAAGATACACTGCTTATTAATGCAATCGCTTTGTCGCATTTATTTTTAACGTTACAGAAATCGTTCATTTTTCAATAATCTGAGACGGCGCTCAGACATAAGCAATATTTCTCCGCTATGTTGGAGTCAACAGAAACACAAAATTACAACATAAATATTCCCTTACCTTTGATGGTCTTCGATCAGAGGTAGTGGAAGGACTCATACTTACCCAAAACTGCGTTTGGTTTCCAGTAGTGTGTCCTTGTGTTATCAAACACGACAAATTCCGGCTGAAATGCAGCCAAAATTCGAGGTGTTGCGCATCAAAACTTCAAAATTACATATTATATGTCGACTAAACTGGTCAAACTAAGTGCAGAATCAAGCTTTAGGATGTTCTAAACGTGCAAAACCATTATCTAATGTCTCAGGCGAACGTGCTCCTCCGCATGCCATCTGGAACAAAGGGTTGTGTCTTCAAGAAGCACGCTCCCGTAACCTTGAATTTTCACGTGACACACAGTCTTTTCCAGACTAAAGGGTCAAAGTTCGCAGGATTTGCACAATTAAACACTGTACTGAATGAGGACATCTAGTGGAAGACATAGAAAGTGTCTCCAGATCCATAGCTGGTTGGGAAGGGTGTGGGCGATGACGTCAAAGTTGGCCCAACTTTCCTGATGAGAGAAATAGTTTGGAATACTGGCTGCCCTGTGAGTTCTGCTTTACATACAGACATAATTTGAACGGTTTTAGAAGCTTTAGAGTGTTTTCTATTCAATAATAATTATTATATGCATATATTAGCAATTTTGGACAGATTTTTTTTCTGTTTACTATGGGCATGCAATTCCTCCAAAGGGGGCAGTAATTCTGCCTAGCTCTAACTGTTTGGAAGTATTCATTATCCATTAGGAAAACCCCTTTTTGACCAAGCTTTAATGTCTTGAGATGCTGCTTCAATATATCCACATAATTTCCCCCCCTCATGATGCCATCTATTTTGTGAAGTGTACTTGTCCCTCCTGCAGCAAGGCACCCCCTCAACATGATGCTGACACCCCTGTGCTTCACGGTTGGGATGGTGTTCTTCGGCCTGCAAGCATCCCCCTTTTTTCCTCCAAACATAACGATGGTCATTATGGACAAACATTTCTATTTTTGTTTCATCAGACCAGAGGACACTTCTCCAAAAAGTATGATCTTTGTCCCCATGTGCAGTTGCAAACCGTAGTTTGGATTTTTTATGGCGGTTTTGGAGCAGTGGCTTCTTCCTTGCTTAACGGCCTTTCAGGTTATGCTGTTATAGGACTCGTTTTACTGTAGATATAAATAGTTTTGGACCTGTTTCCTCCAGCATCTTCACAAGGTCCTTTGCTGTTATTCTGGGATTGATGTGCACTTTTCGCACCAAAGTACGTTAATCTCTAGGAGACAGAACGTGTCTCCTTCCTGAGTGGTATGATGGCTGCGTGGTCCCGTGGTGTTTATACTTGAGTACTATTGTTTGTACAGATGAACGTGGTACCTTAAGGCATTTGGAAATTGCTCCCAAGGATGAACCAGACTTGTGGAGGTGTACCATTTTTGACTGATTTATTTTGATTTTCCCATGATGTCAAGCAATGAGGCACTGAGTTTGAAGGTAGGCCTTGAAATACATCCAGAGGTACACCTCCAAGTGACTCAAATGATGTCAATTAGCCTATCAAAAGCTTCTAAAGCCGTGACATCATTTTCTGGAATTTTCCAAGCTGTTTAAAGGCACAGTCAACTTAGTGTATGTAAACTTCTGACCCACTGGAATTGTGATACAGCGAATTATAAGTGAAATAATTTGTCTGTAAACAATTTTTGGAAAAATTCCTTCTGTCATGCACAAAGTCGATGTCCTAACCGACTTGCCAAATCTATAGTTTGTTAACAAGAAATTTGTGGAGTGGTTGAAAAACAAGTTTTAATGACTCCAACCTAAGTGTATGTAAACTTCCGACTTCAACTGTATATGCATATTCTGGCTTCAGGGCCAGAGCTACAGGCAGTTTACCTTGGGCACGGCATTCAGGCAGTAAATGGAGAAAAAAGGGGCCTCGCCCTATTAAAAACGGACCCCTCCATCGCTGTGTGATAACTTGTGACGTGTCATGACGTAACATAAAGCCATCAAAATGCAACTTGTACAACCTCTCTCCACCAGGTGTAGCGCTTCCCAGGGACAGGGACAGGGTAAGCTAGTTAATTGTACAACTGAATGCATTCATTTTTTGCGTCATCACTGCAAGCCATCGTGAGTCTCTAAAGCTGCGACAGCCGCTGTTTACTTGTGAAGATAACTTTAGCGCCGCCCTGAAAACCCCATTCGAATTTCAACACAAACCTTCAAATAGGTATATAATGACACATTATATAAACTCTTTATAGTGTTTTATATACATTTTAGAGGTGATAAGTTGGACATATCGGGTGAAAAAAGCTGTTTCCCCACTCGGCTTATCTCAGTTGACCTGGAAGTATTACGTTTTGGGGGCGCTAAAATAAGGTAAATTGTATGTTACAGCGTGATTTACAGAAGTACGTTAGCTTACAGGATATTACAAGTACAGCGACTGCAATTAGAAGGCATAATGTTAATGTTACTACTTAGCTTCGGCTGTTGGAGGTCCTAACGAACCATGTCCAGATAAAGCGTCCGGAGTGAACAAATTGAATGAAAAAAGTAGAGAGAGGGGGAAAAAAATATATAAAATGGTAATTAAAAAGTAAAAACCATATAGTTGGCAGGTAGCAAAGAAAAGTTAGCAACAAACCGCACAGCAGCACGTAAACAAGTCTACAAGTTGTGACCGGAAATGACGCTCAACAATGCTTTTCCCACTTGGAACCGGCACAACCGTCCTCACGGTTTTCTCCTGTGTAAAATTGGTGGAATTATGAGGGAATTAAGTCAAGGTCAGAATACAGAGGTATCGTACACACCTCCACCACACCTTTATTTCTTTGATCTCCAACCCGAACAAATACTTAAGTTCAAGGTCAGAATACCCATTGAGAGAAAAGTGCATAAAAAAGGGAATTCCATTCCATTTAAGTGCACTAAACTCGGGTCGGAATTCCCCCCAATGTGAAAATAACATATCAGAGCCAACACAGTACTGTTTGGGTAGCCCTCTTACGTGAATCAGGCACAAGAGACTATCCATGCAAGGTTTGTGACATGCCCAATCAGAGAGATAGAGAAGCTTTAGAAGCAGGAAGTCACCCCTTCCTACTGCCTCTGTGTTGTCACACAGGATGTGGTTACCGTAAACAGTGAAGGTTCGTTTTCATTCTTCAGGCCCTGCGTTAGCTGTTCAACTCAACACCTGGTTCACTTGAATGTCATTGTCCTTTAAAATGTATTTAGACCTCTTTAGTTCAAACTGTTTCTTACGGACAGGAGAGAGGAGAAAGAGAGAGTGCAGTGGGAGTTTGTACAGCATAGTGTGATTTGTGCTTGCCTCTGGATGCCTGCAGAGGTAAGATTGTGTGGAGGAGTGGGTGAGTCACTCTGGTCTCAGTGAGTGCAGTGCAGGCCGCACATCCAGAGCCTGAAATAGACTATAGCGCTCTCTGTCTATAGCCTACCTCTCTCTCTAGTCTGCACTGAGTGGGAGGACTAGCTAAACAGCAGACAGAACAGCTCTCCTCCCACACACACACAAACACGTCTGATCACAGTATATGTGGAAGAGAGAGAAAAATGTATGTGTCTGAGTGTGTAAGGCAGGTTATCAAAACATATAACTGATAGATAGGGGTGCATTATTTTCTATTATAAACTGGGTGGTTCGAGCCCTGGATTCTGACTGGTTGACAGCCATGCTATTTTTACTGGTCTAATTACATTGGTAACCGCTTATAATAGCAATAAGGCACCTCGGGGGTTTGTGATATATGGTCAATATACCACGGCTCCGCGATTTGTCGTGCCTAAGAACAGCCCTTAGCCGTGGCCTATTGGGGGCGTACACCACACCTCCTCAAGCCTTAATTAAGCATACCATGGGTATGACAAAACATTTATTTTTACTGCTGTAATTACATTTTCTGAAAGGTACAGATTACTGCCAAAATAAAAGTACACACCAACATAGTGTCTTAATAGGAAGTTGGGCCACGAACCAGAACAGCTTCAATGCACCTCGGCATTGGAACCCTGTTGGAGGGATGTGACACCATTCTCCCATGAGAAATTCCATAATTTGGTGTTTTGTTGATGGTGGTGGAAAACGTGGTCTCAGGTGCAGCTCCAGAATGTCCCATAAGTGTTCCATTGGATTGAGATCTAGTGACTGAGACTGGCAGGGTTCCCCAACTGGCAGCATTGGTTTTATTTGGCCCCCTAAGTTTTTTTTTTTTGGGGGGTTGTCATTGTTGGACATAAAAGAGATCATCTCCAAATTATTTTTATTTTGAAAATCTATTCCTATGTACAGTATATTAGAGAGACACGTGATCCTATTCAAGTATAAGCAATGTTTGAAATTATCAAATATGATATATGTTTGGGCTTCTTGCGGTCAATTTGCAGTCTACAAATGATTTGTAATTATGTTCCAGCCCCCCGACAATCTGCTCATGAAATGTACATTTTTATTCACAGCAGAATCATTGACGGACAGCCCGGTGGCCAACCGATTCTGACAACATATCCCGAGAAAGCCATGTTTCCCGTGAAACAGAGAATGTTACAGTGTTTGATGTCTTCCTGGAAGGCAACCCTTGCTAGAATTTCATCTACCTTGTTGTCAAGAGACTGGACATTGGCGAGTAGGTGATGTGCACGTCTACGGAGCCTGACCAGGAGACTCCTCCGTCTGCCTCTTCTGCGGCGACGTTCTTTTGGGTCGGCTTCTGGGATTAGATCCATTGTCCTGGGTGGTGGTCCACACAAAAGATCCGCTTTGGGAAGTCGTAATCCTGGTCGTAATGTTGGTACTGTAAGTAAGTTTGGGGCGGCAGGGTAGCCTAGTGGTTAGAGCGTTGGACTAGTAACCGGAAGGTTGCGAGTTCAAACCCCCGAGCTGACAAGGTACAAATCTGTCGTTCTGCCCCTGAACAGGCAGTTAACCCACTGTTCCCAGGCCGTCATTGAAAGTAAGAATGTGTTCTTAACTGACTTGCCTGGTTAAATAAAGGTAAAATAAATGTTAAAAAAATATCCAATAGTTCTTCCCGGCTGTATGTAATAAGACTTAAGATTTCCTGGGGTAACAATGTAAGAAATAATACATAAACAACAAAATACTGCATAGTTTCCTAAAGACTCTAAGCAAGGCGACCATCTCTGTCGGCGCCAATACTATCTGTCCTGAGAGTCCTTTAGGTGCCTTTTGGCAAACTCTAAGCGGGCTGTCATGTTCCTTTAACTGAGGATTGGCTTCCATCTGGCCACACTACCATAAAGGCCTGATTGGTGGAGTGCCGCAGAGATGGTTGTCCTTGTGTAAGGTTCTCCCATCTCCACAGAGGAACTCTGGAGCTCTATCAGAGTGACCATCGGGTTCTTGGTCACCTCCCTGACCAAGGACCTTCTACCCCGATTGCTCAGTTTGGCCTGGCAGCCAGCTCTAGGAAGAGTCTTGGTGGTTCCAAACTTCTTCCATTTAAGAATGATGGAGGCCACTGTGTTCTTGGGAACCTTCCATGCTGCTGACATTTTTTGGTACCCTTCCCCAGAGCTGTGCTTCGACACAATCCTGTCTCTGAGCTCTATGGACAATTCCTTCGACCTCATGGCATGGTTTTTGCTCAGACATGCACAATCAATTGTGGGACCTTATTTAGACAGCTGTCTGCTTTTCCAAATCGTGCTTTCAGATGGAGCAGATGGTTTGGTGCCAGTGGTTCTAGGTCATTAGGGTCATATGTCACATATGTCACAGTCGTTCATGATCGCCCACAAGGCTGTCTGCAAAGCCTCATCATCCAGTACTTGCTGAATAGAGGATATTTTTCACCAGTCAGATCTCTCCCTTACTGCCTTAATTTTGCCGGACCCCAGAATCCATAACAATGCATTTTGAATCTTGTTGTGATCCAGCTCTTTCAAAGCTTCTCCTAGCTCTCTCTGTGTTCCAACAAAGTTGTTGCCATTGTCTGTTCTGATACTTGTTACTGGGCCTCTTGGATAGATGAACCTGTACAGGGCATTGATGCAGGAATCAGTATCCAGATAACTAGCAACTTCTAGGTGGACAGCTTGACCCACAAGGCAAGTAAATCACACTATACCGCTTCACTTGAACGTGGCCTCGCTTCACCTCTATGGGTCCGAAGTAATCTATGCCCACATGGGTGAAAGGTGGCAAATCAGGTGACACACGATCTTGTGGAAAGTCGGCCATCTTCTGTTTTCCAGCTCTAGCTTGCATCCGCTCTACCTTGCAGATGACACAGATATTAAGGATCTTCCATGCTAAGGAGTTGGCACAGGGGATCCAATACCGCTGGCGAAGTCTAGAAAGCATGTGACCTCTCCCATAGTGGCCAACCTGGTCATGGATGTGGAGTAAGATCAGTCTGGAGATAGGATCATCGGATTCTTTAGTTCCGTCGGCATAGCAGTTTTGCTTAACCTTCCTCCCACTCGCAGAATGCCATTGTCAACAATTGGATCAAGCTTACAAATCAAATCAAAGTTTAATTGTCACGTGCACCGAATACAACAGTGAAATGCTTAGTTACGGCTCTAACCAACAGTGCAAAAAAGGTATTAGGTGAACAATAGGTAAGTAAAGAAATAAAAAACAACTGTAAAAAGACAGTGAAAATAACAGTAGCGAGGCTATATACAGTAGCGAGGCTATAACAGTAGCGAGGCTACATACAGGCACCGGTTAGTCAGGCTGATTGAGGTACTATGTACATGTAGATATGGTTAAAGTGACTATGCATATATGATAAACAGAGAGTAGCAGTAGCGTAAAAAAGGGGTTGGCGGGTGGAGGCTGGCGGGACACAATGCAGATAGCCCGGTTAGCCAAAGTGCGGAGGCACTGGTTGGTCGGGCCAATTGAGTTAGTATGTACATGAATGTATAGTTAAAGTGACTATGCATATAGGATAAAAAGAGAGTAGCAGCAGCGTAAAAGCGGGGTTGGGGGATTGATCCGCTTCCCTTGGCAATGTATCTTCCTTTCACAACGAGTGCGATTCTTTGCTCAAATCAAATTATGACCTTTCTGCTTCGTCTAGGTCATCCAAAGACAGGCTTTCGTCTTAAAACATCAGTTTGAATTGTTTTTTTTGTTCCTTCAGTGAGTTTGTTAGACTCTTATCTGATCCTGGATGTAACGGCTGTCTTGGGAAGAAGGTGAGGACCAAAGCGCAGCGTGGTAAGTGTTCATCTTATCAATAAAGTAAACTGAACACTGAATAACAAACAACAAAGAAACAACCAAAACAGTTCTGTCTGGTGCAAACACACAAAGACTGAAAATAACCACCCACAAAACACAATGGAAAACAGGCTACAGGACTGGTTCTCAGTCAGGGACAACGATTGACAGCTGCCTCTGATTGAAAACCATACCAGGCCAAACACAGAAATAGAAAATCATAGATAAACTAACATAGACAACCCACCCAACTCACGCCCTGACCATACTAAAACAAAAGACAAAACAAAGGAACTAAGGTCAGAACGTGACACTGGATCAGTTTTTGTAAGAACTTTTCTGGCTTAACTGTAGAATAAGTCTCTTCAGTTTCAGCATCCAGGCAACTGCCTTCTTCAAGCTGTTCCATGTCAAATAGTACTCAATTAGTTTGCTGGTCAGTTTGCTGATTCTCCCACACATGTACTGTTCACAACAACGTTTTTCCTCACCTCTGGATTATCCGGAGGGATAGAGCCAAGCTCCTCGGGGACTTTTTGCCATTGTGTTTCTGCTTTCTCCAGGAATTCTGGTCCTTGAGCCATCTCTTTGATTTCAGGAAAGTTTTAACATGGTAATGTCTTGAGGCTTCATCGGCTGGGTTGTGTTTGGAGTTCAAATACCTCCCCTGTTTTCCTTTCGATAGGTCACGGATCACAGAAATCCTATTAGCCACAAAGGTATGGAATCTCTTGGTATCGTTGAGGATGTGTTTTAGTACAGACTGTCTGTCTGTCCAGAAAGTTGACTCCTCGAGTTCAATCTGGAGCTCCAACCTTAAAATCCTGTCCACTCGCACCGCCAATGCTTCTGCAGCAAGTTCCAGTCTGGGGATTGTCATCTGCTTGAGTGGAGTCACCCTTGAGTTCCCCAGCATGAATGCACCCTTGTTTTCCCCAGCATGAATGCGATGTGGACCTTTTCCATACCGTTTGTGAACCTAAGGTAACTTGGCGTGCCATAACCTTGTTCACTTGCATCAATGTTCTCAGGCATCATGCGCCTGTCAATCTGGACAGCTGGTCCAGCTGAGAGCCATGTCTTCCATGAAATAGAGTGTTTTTCAGGGATGACTTCGTCCCATCCCAACTTTAGCTTGCAGAGCTCTTGAAG
Source organism: Oncorhynchus keta (assembly GCF_023373465.1). Classification (NCBI taxonomy): domain Eukaryota; kingdom Metazoa; phylum Chordata; class Actinopteri; order Salmoniformes; family Salmonidae; genus Oncorhynchus; species Oncorhynchus keta. The sequence continues at coordinate 39,975,724 of NC_068435.1, read as the reverse complement.
AATTTGCTTTGCATTGAAGAGGCAAACAGAGCTGACAGTTGAGAGAATACCTCTTCTTGTAAGGGGTCTGTTCTTGACAGTGGCAGTGACTCAGAAGGTAAACACATCACTTTCTAGTTCCAGTTCTTCTTGGCTTTGTGTTCATCATGGATAGAAGCCAGCACAGTGCAACTGTCGCTGACCCACTTGGTCAACTTGAGCCCATTTCATTTTTTTTGTGAGAACGATTACTTGTTCTTTGGTGGCCACTGATTTGAGGTTTCAACACACGTCTTCATTGTACTCTCACAGTTATCTTCTGCCATCTTTCACAGTGCAAAGTTTGCACAACTTGGAGAGGATATGTCGCTGAAGAGATGTACCATCATTATGTCTTCCTTTACTCTTTTTTTAGTGTCACAATCTTACCACCATGGGAATCGCATGAAGTCTAAGTCATCTTCATGGACACATATTTGATGGAACATTCCTTCGATGTCTGCCATCATGGCAATATGCTTGTGCCGAAATCTTAGCAAGACTTAGATGAGCGTGTTTGCCAGGTCAGGGCCTTGAAGGTGTTGTGTCTTTGGCATCATTAAATCGAAAGTCTGTTATTTTATCAAATCAATTCTCTGTAGTTATTATTACGTGATTAAACTAATCATGTAAATGTAATTAATTAGGATGTCGGGGCACCAAGGAAAATATTCAGATTACAAAATTATAGACTTCCCAATGTGTGACTTTTCAGATATTTTATTATCTGATCAATTAGTCTTATAATTCATGAATTGTTCTTTACCTCACGTTAGTCTCATTCCAAACGTCGTAAGTTGTTGGTTATCTTTCGACTCTGTCAATCACAACATTCTTATTGGCAGACTCGACAGCCTTGGTTTCTCAAATGATTGCCTCGCCTGGTTTACCAACTACTTCTCTGATAGAGTTCATTGTATCAAATTGGAGGGCCTGTTGTCCGGACCTCTGACAGTCTCTATGGTGAAACAGGTCGTCGGGTCAGTTGCTGGACTGAAGCCATTAGTGTCAATGTAAGGGGTGACAGTCCCCCACAAAGCGGAAGGTGTATCATCGGAAGCAGAGTATATTCTGCGCATCAATGTTTTTTTTGCTGAGACAGACGCAGTGCTTGCGGAAGTGTCCGAAGGGCAAGAGAAGTTCATCTCAACTACCGTATTGCACGACTGCAAGGAGGAGGGAAGTTGCTCATTCACAGAGACAGCTGGCTCGAAATCATGAGAAGAATGGTCAATCAGGTTGGCTGATGGAATGTGTAGAGATATCGTAATATCTCCTTGGATCGGATTCTGCACCAAGGGGTTTCGAAATGTATTTTTACCCAAGGGGTGCTTTCGACAGATTCCCCTCGTGAATGACTGCGTTGCAGCTAGCGTTAGGGGAAGACAGTTTGGTCAGTGGAGGAGGCACGGTGGCCTGTGACCATACCTGGTTGGTTTTCCAATCCATCAATGGGAGTAACCGATCCATCAAGTCTGCTCCAAGTAGCAGGGGTACAGTTTTGAGGCTGGTAACATACACAGGGTGAACGAGTGATATGTCCTGGAAGTGTAGTTTCAGCATGACTCTCAATGTGAGAGACGAGGTAGTCTGAGTGACCCCTCGAAGTGTAGTGTCGCATCGTTCCACTTTAAACCAACGTTGAGTTGGCTTCAAAGCTCTTTTGAGATCATCAAACTATGTTTGAGAGATGAGCGATATTGTTGCTCATCAATTAGTGGATGACAATGAATTAGCGAATGACAAATTAAGCAGTCCTCCAGGACTGTTTCCAGGTATGGGCGTTTAGATTCATGTTTAGTGGACATATTCCCCGCAAAGGAGTTCCTGACAACGTGATGTGCCATTTCTGTTCAAGGTGGAAGCATCTCGACATTTTGAGTGGGCTTAGCTTCAACGAAGCGTTTGACCTTTTTCTTCGCTACCTGTATCAAAGTTTATAGACAAAGCTCGTGGGTTTGTGTCTTGATCAAACGGGCCCTGGATAGGGCCTCGAGTGAGAGCGGGAGAAATTTTAATTTTAACGTCCTTGATATGCGTATTAATTCCAGCGGACATGGTGTCCGGTAATTCTCCGTATAGTCCTTGTGACTTATCTTTTACCCTTTTATCAATTTTTTCTCGCTTTAGTTCTTCACATAGTGGAACTTCTGGAGAACATTGGTCTACGTTTTGATCGTCCTTCAACCCTTTGTTACCCTTGTGCTCTGACACTTTGTGTTGGTTGGGTGCAGAAACGTAGCAATCAGGTCAATTGTAGAGGTAGTCATTTCGATGGTGGCGTACTTTACAATTATTTCGATCTCTGTGGGTATTGGTTTCATGGTTTTGTGGTAGAAACCGTTGTTGTGCGTCATCTCTCAACGGTCCAATACCTGATAATGCATCCTCTAACTGGAGTGAGTGCTCCTGGTCAAACTTCCAAACCGAGTGGTCAGGGCTCTTAGCTTTGTGAACATTTTATGCCTCAAAAGCTGTGCTTGCAAGCTCTCTGAGTTGTAAGATAGGCAAGCCAACGTGACTTCAATGAGTTCTGCTGACTAGCCATCCAACTAGTCATTGTGTTCATTAACTGATCGTCTTTGGTCTGCAGCGCTTTGAGTAGAACCGTGTTACTTTGAGTAGCGTTCAACTAAACTGCATGCATGTTATCAAGTTGAGCGCTCCTGTTTGTAGGTAACGCTTCAGATTTATCTAGTTTGGCGTGAACATCATTGTATTGTCACGACTTCCACCGAAGGTGGTTCCTCCCCTTGTCGGGGTGGCTCTCGGCGGTCGGCGTCGCCGGCCTACTAGCCATCACCGATCCATTTTTCCTTTTCCGTTTGTTTTGTCTTTGGTTCATTCACACCTGCTTTTTATTTGCTTTAATTTCTGTGTGTATATTTTCCCTTGTTTCCCCGCTTAGGTTTGTGCGGGATTATTGTTCATGTTGCTCGTTGAGGTTTTTTTCCTCAGTTTCTTTACGTGTACCGTGTGTTAAGTATAGTAAGGAGCGTTGTTTTTCTCCTTCCGTGAGTAACTGTGTGTTCCCATGTCTTGGGCATTTATGGACATTGTACCTGTACCGTTTTGGGACTTCCCTATTAAAGACGCTACATTGACATCTCTGCTCTCCTGCGCTTGACTCCTTCACTACCTTCAGTACGATTACGCAACACGTATTTAGTTTTGGCTAAATCGAGTTGTTCCTGTAGCATATGATTTTGTTCCTGTAGGAGATGATTTTGTTGAAGAGCTTGTGCTTGTTCATCGTCATACGTTTTTGCAATTACATTTAATGTGTCACCTTCTACATTGCCAATCTCTAATCCAGATATCTCAAAGCTGTTGGTACGACTCTCCTGCCCCATTGTGCATTCCAGAATTTCAGCCTCACTGACTTTGGCTTTCACCTGCATCATGAGTCTCTCCATACAAAATGTTGCTGAGCTACCAGAATCGAGAAAGGCATAGCTTAACACATGTAGCAGTGTAATGTTGTTCTCCTAGATTATGCACCAAGTTGCACACAAGGACCAGTTCAAATAGGCCAGGTCAAGAGGGGATGTTAATAATTTGATAATAATAATAATAATTCAGAGTACACTTTTTATTCCCTTACAGCTGCATAGCTAATGTCATTTTTTTTGAGTGTACACTTTTCATATCTACTGTATATTGTAAATACACTTGAATTTAAAAGTTTTGTATATTTTAGTTTGGTTCGTCATGGGGTATCATCTGTGTTACCGAACCCTCCTATTGTCCTCTCTTGCCTGACAGATCTCAACCTCATAGAAATCTTTGGAGGGAGTTGAAAGTCCGTGTTGCCCAGCAACAGCCCCAAAACATCACTGCTCTAGAGGAGATCTGAATGGAGAAATGGGCCAAAATACCAGCAACTGTGTGTGAAAACCTTGTGAAGACTTACAGAAAACGTTTGACCTTTGTCATTGCCAACAAAGGGTATATAACAAAGTATTGAGATAAACTTTTGTTATTGACCAAATACTTATTTTCCACCATAATTTGCAAATAAATTCATTAAAAATCTTACAATGTGATTTTCTGGATTTTTTTTCTCATTTTGTCTGTCATAGTTGAAGTGTACCTATGATGAAAATTACAGGCCTCTCTCATCTTTTTAAGTGGGAGAACTTGCACAATTGGTGGCTGACTAAATACTTTTTTACCCCACCGTATGTATTTTTTTTTGTCCGATCTATATTGTATATCATTTTACTTGTATTGTATTATATTGTGGTGTGCTGTTGTGCACTGAATGTGTGCACGCAGCACGTGTTATTTCTTTTTGGTTGCTCTCTCTTGCCTTACCTTCAGTTAGCGAGGTGCCTGAGAGCTGTGACTGTGCCAAGGGCTAACATCTTTTACATTGTCTCTTCGTGCGCAGAACAAATAAAAATCCAACAAGCAGACCTCCAGGTGTCCTCATTAAATTGCACAACGCAGAATGAACCACGCTACACACAGATGTGCTTCCATGTACATCTTTACTTAAACTGGCACAATTGCAAGTGCACAATCTGTTCTTTTATACTATTTGCTTAAGTGTCCTCTCATCAAACAGCTGAAACAAAGGCCTCTTAATCACAGAAACTCAACCTTGGCTTTGTGTGGCTGTGAGTTCACCTACTGGCAGTCGACCAATGCATGTTTACCAGCACAAAATACACAAAAGATACTAGGAGCATCAGAAGGGTTAGTGCCTGGTCTGTTTTACTTTGACTGTTCTTTTAAAGGTTTTTCAGAGTTGCAATCGGCCACTACAGCTACTGCAGTGGCAAAGCTGCTTCCCCTACTCTTGGACTTGAACTGCTGTGTAAAGTCTGCTGCTATTTTGGTTTTCAAAAACCTTTTGTTGGACAGGGGATCTTGAATATCTCCATACAACGTATACTGCAATGTTTGTTTCTGTTTTTCCATGAACACCACAAGGTCACTGAACTGGGCCCTCAGGTGGCTTCTCTCTAAAATATCACATGCTGTAGACCTCCATTTTTTCCCTTAGTTTATAGGGAAGTTGCGACATTAAGCTGGAGGGTATATTAAGCTCTTCCATGTTCTGTAGGTCTTGCATAGCGTTAGAGTGTATAGCCACCAAGCCCCTTTCCACCATCCTGTTTGATGTTTGTCCAGTTCCAAACCTTTTCCATGTAAGCAGTGGTGATTTCATTACCCAAGTGTTCCTTTAATTAACAACCTCTTAGCCTCTGCATAGCCTCTTCTGGCTTCGATATGCAGACATCTGCAGACCGGATCCTTTGGCTGACCAGAGGTGTACTGTTCCAGGTAATAGAGCCTATCCTGGTGGCTGCTCGTCTTATCCTCTATGCCAAAAGCTCAAATGCACACTTAAACGGCCAACATTTTAGAGGGCCACCGTTGAACACGGGTATATCTTAGGGAGTATTGCCTGTTTGTGCTGTAGTATAGGGAGGTCAGCAATTTCATTCTGCCTTTGCATGACAGTAGAGAGGTTATCACGGCTGGTATTATGGCTGATACCCACAGTGTTGATTCTGTGTTGATTGCTAAACCTTGATGAAGGGTGTGTTTTATGACTGTTTTCGGAATGGGTTTTGATGGTTTTGTTGTCTCTTGTAAAACCCTTTGTAGTGGATCTTTGTTGTCTGTTGCTGTAAAACCCTTTGTAGTGGGTTCTTGTGGAACTGCACCTAATCCTGAAAACTCAACAGGTGATGGTTCAGCTTCCTGAAATACCTTGGGATCCTGGTTCTCAAAATAGGAGTTAATTCAGCATGGGATTGAGAAATTGACTTAAAACTCTCCAGGACCTTCAGTCTGACAATTTAAGTTGCTCTGTCTGTTTCCAGTTCCATTTTTTCCATCCTAGCATTGAGCTTTCCGTTGTTCCAGTTGAGCTTTCTCCAGTTCCAATGCATGCTTGCCCTGTAATGACGCTTGCAAGTGAGTAGAACTGCTCCCACTGCCTCAACTTTTAGGGGTACAGAGGATGATGCATGCTTAGAATACTTTATTTCACTTGATATTATTTACACATTGGAAATGCTGCTATGTGGGTTAAATTAGTGTTTTTGGTTCCTGTTCAGCATTTGTCCATATTTACACCTCTTTCAGGAACTCTTCATAAATCCTGTTCCTTTTCCTCCTCTGTGACCAGCTCTAGCACAGATTCATGAGTAATTGAGAACGACATCAATGTCACGCCCTGGCCATAGAGGCTTTTATTCTCTATTCTGATTAGGCCAGGGTGTGACTAGGGTGGGCATTCTATGTTCCTTTTTCTACGTTTTTGTATTTCTATGTTTTGGCGGGTATGGTTCTCAATCAGGGACAGCTGTCTATCGTTGTCTTTGATTGAGAACCATACTCAGGTAGCTCTTGCCCACATGGGTTTTGTGGGTAGTTGCTTTCTGTTTTGTACCTGAGGGTAGTTGCTTTCTGTTTTGTACCTGAGGGTAGTTGCTTTCTGTTTTGTACCTGAGGGTAGTTGCTTTTTGTTTTGTACCTGACGGAGCTGTTTCGGTTGTTATTTTTGTTACCTTGTATCTAGTGTTCAGTTCTATTTAATAAATGACGAACACGTACCATGCTGCGCTTTGGTCCTCACCTTCTTCCACCAACAATCAAATGCTTCAATACCCTCATTCACAGTTTCAAAATGTCCTCCCTCAGCAATAATACTTATATTGCATTCATTTTGCGTACACACTCCAAGTTTGCTTCTACGGGCTGCATAGAGTGAATTTAAATGCTCCTTGCCCTCTCCAGTTGGGTCTTATTTGGGATTTAATCAGTCATCATTCACTGTTAATTCTCTCAATTTACAATGACACAGTTGTTGGTGATTGTTAAACGTTATGCCCCTTTAGACCTCTTTTAATGCTTAAAACACAGTCATCCGTTTCAGCATATTGACCCATTTTGCTTTGAACATGTGCAAGTTTGGCATTTTAGATGCATTAAACATGTCATCCCATTATAGGCTTTGTCCCCTTTATTTAAATTTTAACACAGTATCTTTAGATCGTTTAGTTGAGTCCCATTGATGCATTGCATTTCCACTTTACGCCTAATAGTGGACGTTCGATTCGGCTACATTGTGCATAGGATCTCAGTGTTACGCAAACTCAAATGTTTCAATTTCAACACATTTCCACACCCATTGTTACATTGCTACATTCGTCAGACTTAATGATATTTCCTCACCATTCATACATGGAACAATAATTGTATCTTATTCAGTGTACTGACTCCAAAGCACGGCTCCCAGGCTACAAAGCACATTTCTATGCGCACTATGGCGTGCGGCTCCTATTATGCACAACCAGAATGACAGAGACATCGGGGAACTCCGTCATAACCCAGGAAATATGAACAAAGAAAACCAGGCATTGAATTAAATAAACAGAACTTCTACCTCATGAATCTTGCAAATGTTCATGTGCACAATAAACATTGCACCCACTCAGAGGGTAGGAATTGGTCAAATGTATCATATCAAACATGAAACAACTTGATTGACAGTTTGATGGTTCAATCAGAGGACCGGGTATGCCCTTCACTAGCCACTCTGTTGCACATTTTGTTTTGCAAGTGTGATGCTGTGGCTACGGTCTCTGGCTGTGTGGATTATAATCCATGAAAACTGTGCCACAAGTCATCAGTCTCAAGTCATCCGTCTCAAGTCAAAGTCCTGAGCCTTGAGGCTCTAAGTCCAAGTTAAGTCTCATGTTATTTTATTTTCTATCAAGTCGAAACTCAAGTCATAAAATGTCTGACTCTGCTGGGTGCACAGAAGTCAAGTCAATGAGTATGAGCGTGTCTTTAAGGTAGGTCTTTAAGGTAGGTGAGAGTGTGTTCGTGTACATAATGCTTCCAAAAGGGTTCTTTGGCTAGGAGAAGTGAGGCAAGAATTTGAGTAATGTGTTCAGCTTTTGGCCATCCATGTTTTGTATGAGTTGGAGATTATTCAGAGTGGAAGAGGTAGAAGAACGCAAGTGGAAGTAGCTTTCAGATTTTTGCTATGTTCCTTAGATGAGAAAAGCTTAAGTCACAGATGGCTATAGATACAGTATTTAGAGCACCAGACATAATAGTATAGGGAGTGAACATACCAAATAATATCTGATCAGGTAAGAATTACAGCCTCCGAAAAAGGGCAAGTGTAAAAAACTATAAATACATTAAGGGCTCTTTTCAATCAGATCCGCTTTAGCGAACATCCACATAGAGGTTGTTTTGGCAGTGTCGGCGGTGGAACTGCATTAGAGCTGTCAAATCCAAAAGTGGCTCCTGGCATTATACCTAAAGTGGACATTGCCATTGGCTGCACGGAGTCACATTACGAGAAGTCCATTGCAGCCTTGTTAACATGTTGGAACACTGGAATGTGAGATGTAATCTACACCTCGATTAGGCTGATAGAAATGTTCATTATTTTCAAGTTGAGCATCATTATTTCTATATAGCCTACACATTCTTGTTCTGAACTTCTAAAGTGAGTGGGATGGGTGTGGCTTCATGAAAATGATCAAGAGTAGCTGATCACCGATTTGACAGCTCCAAAGCAGTTACACCTCCGACGCCAAAACATGGGCTATGCGGGTGTCGGCAATCGCCGGTTAATGGTTCATCTGATTGAAACTAGGCCTAAAAGTTTCAACATTTCAGACTCTAAAACAACAACATGAAGTGAAAACTGTGCAGGGGTTCACATAATTTCTCTCCTCACTGTACATTTGGTTTTATGAGTGGCAAACAATGTTAAATCTAAACATACAGTACAGTTCCCTTCTCTAAAGAACTCTGCGATTATAAACATTTCTCAAGTGTAGATTTTGCTGCAAGGATTTGTCTCTAAACATCAGTGACGATCCCCAAATGGACCACAGAGAGAGGGGGACCCTCCACCTTCCTCTACTGACACGCATGGTCTGACTATGTGGGGAGATGCAGGTGGAGGGTCCTCCTCTGACCGTACAGGGTATAGTAGTGGATGTCCTTCCACTCTGAAAAGACTACACTGCAAACGTTGCGTTACAGCAACCAATGGTTGCGTGCTACATTATCTACTGGGCAGTCAGTATCAGATTGCTATATCACATGATGTGGATGAAATGTTAGACACCTATCCTATCCATTGTGAGATCTGGCATGCGTCTGCAATGTAGTTGGCCTGGAACTCAGACATTTACTGTAATGTTTCTCATTTGCATACGCAGTGTGGGTATCAACTGTCATCTCATTGGTCGTGTCTCAGATGTGGCCTCAGGGAGGAGTCTGGTATGCTCATCAGTTCCTCTGTGTTCTTGACCCTAGAGTGAAACGTGTAACAAGTTCAGCAGGACAGCATGTGAAGGATCAATATCACTAAACCAATGTCCAATCGAGTAAGTAAGTGTGGCGATGAACAGAACACAATGCAGCATTGCACATTCTCGTGTTCTGTATACTGAGAACACAGGCGTCTGGTGGCACCTTAATTGGGGAGGACCGGCTCATAGTAATGGCTGGAACGGAATTAATGGAATGGTATCGAAACACATTGAACGCATGATACCTGATATCTGATACCATTCCATTCACTCCATTCCGGACATTATTAGGAGTCATCCTCCCCTCAGCAGCCTCCTGTGACCGAGAACTTGTTTTTGATAGTGTGTATGTGTTAAGGGTGTGTACTGGAGGCGAAGTCAGGTGCAGGAGAGCAGAGTGTAGTTAACAGGCACACTTTTTTATTCCGGTCCAAACGAAAGCACATAAGTACATATAACGTTCCCAAAACACATAAACAAAAGTCTGGCGCGTAACAATACCCACATGACATCACAACAATTTCACACAAAGACATGGAGGGGAACAGAGGACTAAATACATTCAGTGTGATTGGGGAATGAAAACCAGGAACAAGACAAAACAAATGGACATATGAAAAATGGAGCGGCGATGGCTAGAAAGCCAGTGACGTCAATCGCCGCCCGAACAAGGAGAGGAGCCGACTTCGGAGGAAGTCGTGACAGTATAGTGTATGATTCTGTTTGAGCTTTTTTCCTGGGACTGTGAAGGTCCACTCTGGGCCATGAGCGTATACTTAACTCATGTCTATTAATAAAAAGGTTTTTCCAAAT
>NC_068435.1:39903272-39965491 GCF_023373465.1 Oncorhynchus keta | reverse complement strand
CTTCCTGTTGTGTCCATAATAGAATGTACTGATGTGTCTTTTAATATGGCATTAAAGGCTCTGTGTTCATTACGTCAATGAGCTTGATTTGAATAAATATGAATGAAATGTCTGTAGAACTTAGTGTTTCATTATCTTATGTCTGTTGAGTTTTGCTACTAAAAGTGTTTAATAATGCTATTATGACATCTTCAATGCAATATGTCTTTCTCCACCTGTACCTCATACCACAAAATGTTTAAAACAGTAGATAACACCTCCACATGGTACTGAGGAGGTCAGGGAGCAGTTGGGTGAATTGAGGGTTTGTGGTTATACAGGTGGCACTGTTTACAAAATGGTGGATGAGGAATGGGGTCACGACTGATGCCCTGGGAGTCACCCTGGCTAAAGCCAAATGTATGGTAGAAAATACAAGTTGCAGACAAAAGTGACAAACAATGCAGACAAAAGACGTGGTGGAGCACTGGAGGGTCACAGACGTTGTCGTTGTCTTTTCTACCCAAAAAAATGGGCTTAAAGATGTGTTTATTTGATGGGTTAGTTGGACATATATAAACCCCTGTAAGGTGTGCTGTTGAAATGTATGAGATTATAGCACCACAACCATTTCTCAAGTGTGGGTTTTTCTGTAAGGACTTGTCTCTGAATATCAGTGAAGACCCCCAGATAGACAACAGAGTGGGGACCTTCCGCCTTCGTCTACCCAAATAGAGGGTCTGATAGTACAGGAAGACAGAGACATGAGCATCTCATATCACTACTGTAGTGGCTGTCCTCCAACACTAGATGGTAATCTTTGCACTATGAAACCCATGGTCTTATCCACCATCACACATGAACTGTTTCTAATTTACACACACACACACACACACGTTCATCTCATTTGTCATGTCTCATGGGTAATAGGCCAATCAGGTGTGACCTCAGGGGAGGAATCAGGTATGCTCATCAGTTCCCCTGTGTTCTTGACCCTACGTGAAATGTGTTACAGGTTCAGCAGAACAGTATGTGAATGATCAATACCCCTGAACAGGGCAGTTCCTGTTCCTAGGCCGTCATTGAAAATAAGAATTTGTTCTTAACTGACCAAGTTAAATAAAGGTCAAATAAAACTAGGTGTTGATGAACTAACAGAGTTAGTAAGTGATGATGAACAGAACATATCACGTTTTTATTGTTCTGTATACTGAGAATCTGTGTATGATAGTGTGTATAGTGTATGATTCTGTTTTAGCTCTTGACTTGGGACTAAATGGCTCACACTGACACATGAACATATTCTCAACTAAGGTATGTAAATAAGACCACAAACTGAAAGGTTTTTCCAAATATGTCATGGCTTCCTCGCGTGTTAAGTCAACAGTACTGGTGTGTCTCCAAATATGGCATAAAAGGCTCTTTGTTGGTTATGTCAACGAGCCTGATTTGAATAAAAGTTCATCACACTCATACGGAAAAATAATATATTGACATATATTTTAGAGACATCTAAATACAGTATGGACATATTACAAAATTGGCAGTTTCCATATACAGTACCAATCATAACTTTGGAAACCTACCTGTACTCATTCAAGGGTTTTTCTTTATTTTTACTATTTTCTACATTGTAGAATAATAGTGAAGATATCAAAACTATGAAATAACACACATGGAATCATTTAGTAACCACAAAAGTGTTGAATCAAAATATATGTTTGATTCTTCAAATTAGCCACTCTTGGCATTCTCTCAACCAGCTTCATGAGGTAGTCATCTGCAATACATTTCAATTAACAGGTGTGCCTTGTTAAAAGTTCATTTGTGGAATTTATTTCCGTCTTAATGCGTTTGAGCCAATCAGTTGTGTTGTGACAAGGTAGGGGTAGTATAGGCCACCATTGTAAATAATAATTTGTTCTTAACTGACTTGCCTAGTTAAATAAAGGTAAATATATATATAAAAAAATACAGAAGATGGCAAGAATAGCTGAAATAAGCATAGAGAAATGACAGTCCATCATTACTTTAAGACAATCTGGAAAATGTCAAGAACTTTAAAAGTTTCTTCAAGTTCAGTCACAAAAACCGTCAAGCACAATGATGAAACTGGCTCTCATGAGGACCGCCACAGGAAAGGAAGACCCAGAGTTACCTTCGCTGCAGAGGATAAGTTCATTTGAGTTACCAGCCCCAGAAATTGCAGCCCAAATAAATGCTTTACAGAGTTCAAGTAACAGACACATCTCAACATCAACTGTTCAGAGGAGACTGCATCTGCATGAATCATTCTGAATTGCTGCAAAGAAACCACTACTAAAGGACACCAATAAGAAGAAGAGACTTGCTTGAGCCAAGAGACATGAGCATTGGGCATTAGACCGGTGGAAGTTTGAGATTTTTGGTTCCAACCGCCATGTCTTTGTGAGACGCAGAGTAGGTAAACAGATGATCTCTTCTTGTGTGGTTCCCACCGTGAAGAAGTATGGAGGAGGAGGTGTGATGATGTGGGGTTGCTATGCTGGTGACCCTGTCAGTGATCTATTTAGAATTCAAGGCACACTTAACCAGCATGGCTACCACAGCATTCTGCAGCGATACGCCATCCCATCTGGTTTGCGCTTAGTGGGACATTTGGTTTTCAACAGGACAATGACCCATCACACCTCCAGGCTGTATAAGGCCTATTTGACAAAGAGTGTGGAGAGTGAGGGAGTGCTGCATCAGATAACCTGGCCCCCAAAATCACCCGACCTCAACCCAATTGAGATTGTTTGGGATGAGTTGGACCGCAGAGTGAAGGACAAGCAACAAACAAATGCTCAGCATATGTGGGAACTCCTTCAAGATTGTTGGAAAAGCATTCCGGGTGAAGCTGGTTGAGAGAATGCCAAGAGTTTCCAAAGCTGTCATCAAGGAAAAGGGTGGCTACTTTGAAGAATCTCAAATATAAAATAGATTTTGATTTGATTAACACTTTTTGGGTTACTTTGTGATTCCATATCTATTATTTCATGGTTTTGATGTCTTCAATATTTTTTTTACAATGTAGAAAATAGTAAAATAAAGAAAAATATATAATAAGTACTGTAGGTGTGTCCAAACTTTTGACTAGTACTGTATTTCTACATATATGTTTATATATTTAAATATATATCAAGGGATTAGAAATCCAGGGCTTAAAAAACAAAGGTGTCATTGTACGCTGATGATTCATGTTGTCTTTTAAATCCACAGTTTGGGTCCCTCCACAGCCTTATAGAGGATCTAGTTGCAACCACAACCACAAATTACGTATTGTATCACTAAAAAATACAACTTTTACAATACCTTGTAGTTTACCAATAAAATGGTCTAACGGTGACGTGGACATACTCTGTATACATATCCCCAAAGAAAGAAAGGATCTCACTCCATACATTTTTAATAGAAAGTTAGCATAAATGTATATGATCTTGCTACCATGGAAAGGAAAATACCTGTATATTTGTGGAAAAATCACCCTGATTAACTCAGTTGACCTATTTTCTTGCCTACTACAGGTGACCTGTTTCTTTTGTTATATGACCAAACATTTTTTTCCATTTGATTTGGAATGGCAAGCCAGACAAAATTAAAAGGGCTTATTCACTTAATAAATAATAGGAATTCGGAAGGCAGAAATGATTAAATATTAAAGCATTAGACCTTGGGTTTTGATATCATTAGACCTCTCACTAAAGGCGTCAGTCATACAAAGTAGGTTCAGAACTTTTTTATGAAACAGCACAGTTTAAAATATATGGCAAAGTGAAATCAAACTTGATGGACATCAGAAATAGATGGGACGGGTTGAGGACAGAGGTATAATTGTTGTAAAATAGTTTGTGTCTGTAAAATGCATATAGTATGTACAGTATAAGCTGAAAGTAGAAGTATTAGTGTTGTTGATCACTAGTTTACTACAATTATGGGAGGGGTGAGTGGAAAGTAATAAAGGACATTTGATTTTAAAAGATATGTGTATATATTATACATTACACTACCGTTCAAAAGTTTGGGGTATCTCAGAAATGTCCTTGTTTTTGAAAGAAAAGCCAATTTTTTTGTCCATTAAAATAACATCAAATTGATCAGAAATACAGTGCAGACATTGTAAGTGACTATTGTAGCTGGAAACAGCTGATTATTAATGGAATATCTACATAGGCATACAGAGGCCATACGCACACAGACAAGACAACGCAAGTCCTATGTTTCATGAGCTAAAATAATAGATCCCAGAAATATTCCATATCCACAACAATCCAATTTCTCTCAAATTTCGTGGACAAATGTGTTTACATGCCTGTTATTGAGCATTTCTCCTTTGCCAATATAATCTTCTACCTGACAGGTGTGGCATATCAAGAAGTTGATTAAACAGCATGATCATTACACAGGTGCACCTTGTGCTTGGACAATAAAAGGCCACTCTAAAATGTGCAGTTTTGTCACACAACTCAATGCCACAGATGTCCCAAGTTTTGTGGGAGCGTGCAGTTGGCATGCTGACTGCAGGAATGTACACCAGAGCTGTTCCCAGAGAATTGAACATTCATTTCTCTACCATAAGCCGCCTCAACGTCCTTTTAGAGCAGTACATCCAACCGGACCTCACAACCACAGACCATGTGCTGCCATGCCAGCCCAGGAACTCCACGTCTGGCTTCTTCACCAGCCACCCGGACAGCTGATGAAACTGAGGAGTATTTCTGTCTGTGATAAATAACTTTTGTGGGGCAAATTCTTATTGGCTGGGCCTGGCTCCCCAATGAGTGGGGGGATCTATGGATTTCACATGACTGGGCAGGGGCTCAGCCATGGGTGGGCCTGGGAGGGCATTGGGAGCCAGGCCCACAGGGCTGCGCCCCTGCCCAATCATGTGAAATCCATAGATCGTGTGCATACTTTATGCCTTTTACAGAACTATATTAGAAAATCTCCAAGCCTTTCAAGTCAACCTCTAATCCTTTACAGTTGTCTTTGTACTATGATTGATGTGCTTCAGGCGAACACACAGGCATCACCAACACTGATGCCAGGGATAGGGCCTTTTGGATCTGGATGTAATGACTCCTAACCATTTTATCACTGTAAACTGTATCAGGGTTGGGGTCAATTCCATTCCAGACAATTCAATAGGTACACTTCAATTCAAAGAAACCATAACATTGATCAGCCTAAATCTTCCCTTACTCAGTGATACACGTAATAAGATCAATACCATGGCCTTGCTGACAAAAAAAACGAATTACTTTACCTTTACCTGGCCACACCCCTCTCTCTCCCTCAGCTTCCTTCTGATCAGCGATACATTCGTGCTAAACAGCCCAGGGTAATATTTGAGTTGCCTAATAAGTTAGCATGGAGTCAATGCCAACACCATTAGAGGCTGATTCTAGTTCAGGTAGTTTGGATCTGGAGTTCTGGATATGAGCTGCATGTTAATGACTACTGCGCCCAGGCACATCTACAACATAAGAGATTAGTATGGTCTGGCGTGGAGACAGAGAGAGGCGTGGTAAATGGTGATTTAGCATGGAGAGAGGGGAACAGATGGGCTGGGGGGAAAGAGAGGGGGAAGGGGGGAAGGAGACAGGGAAAAAGAAAGGAGCGTGAAGGAGATGGGATGGAGAGAGAAAGAAATCAAATAAGAAATCAGAGCGATAGGAAGAGAGAGAAAGAGATAAATAAAGCAGTAGAGAGGAGGGAGAGAGAAAGACAATAAGAAATCAAAAGAGAAATGGAGAGAAAGAGAGAGAGAAAGAGATAAATAAAGCAGTAGAGAGGAGGGAGAGAGAAAGACAATAAGAAATCAAAGAGAAATGGAGAGAAGGGAGAGAGAGAAAGAAAGAAAGACAACAGCAGCAGCAGTGACTTCACAACCTCATTCAAAATGTTTATTCAACCCGGTTCTTTTAACAGGAAGTTTAGTTCAGATAGCAATTATCCTGGGTCCTGCTGAATGCCAAAGAAAAACACAGGTTGCCATAGTGTATTCTCTTATGTGCAATATATGTACTGTCGTTTCTACGTAATTAAGTCTTGCCTACACTCCCGGTGACAACTCAACTGGTTTGTACTGTGTGTTTTCGGGTTTGAGAAAGGAATTGCCTGCAATAAAATGAAACATACAGATAGTGTGATTCATAAATTGGCCTTGCTGAATTATGTTTTTTATTTTATCTTTATTTAACGAGGAAGTCAATTATGTATAATTATTGGAGAACAAAGCAGATAGGGACACTTAATCTTCAATTTTTGTGAAGTTTCTAACAACCTAATTGTGCATTCTCATATTCCCCTGTGTGCTTATCACAGTTTCTTATATAGGCTGAGTCTCTGTCTCAGTGACATTCTAATCTAAGCTGTCTGTTCCACAACTCATTTATAGATTCTTACTGTGGTAAAGTAGTTAGCCGGGGGATAATCAGAGTCATCATTGCCCGTCGGGGATTCTTCCAACCTAGAATGTGTCAGTTCTAGTTGACAACTTTGAGTGACATACTTTTAAATGGGTTGGACAAGGAGGACATTTTGGCTTACAGGCATTGAGGAACACACGTGATGGACATCTCAGCACCATGTTCAACCTCTACCTAAAATGTACTGGACTGTCTCTCACAGGTCTCACAGCTTAGATCTACCCAAACTCACACCTGCCTCAGGGTGGTAGGCTTTTGGATGTCTCTGTGAACATCTTTTGGTGTTCTTGACGCAGTACTTTGAGTATGGCAAATCATAGTATTTTGCTAAGTTTGTTGTGGACCATTTTGTTATGGTTAAATTAGAAGTAAATATAGTTTACCAATCTTTTTTTTGTTTTTGCACTGAATTTGTTAAAATAAAATATCATTATAATTCATCTTCATTTTTCCATTGGGTTCTTATACAACAAGGAAACATTAGACACAAGACGACATAATGTCTCTTGGCACAGCAACCAAAAGAGAACCCATCAGATTTACAGAAATACAATGTGCAACATTGTGTATTCGATTCAAAACATCAACAGACAGATACAACTCAGAGTTATCAAATGAATTCATAAAGGATATATGTAAGTCTTGACATGGCCCTGGGGTTTTCTTTACGCAGTGAGCTGTGAAATCCTGCGTCTTCACATCAGTGTTCTGTGGGGAGGAACACATGCATGCAGCTCTGGTGGAACGGAGCATGTCAGAGGCAGGGTAGAACGTTGTTACGCTTTATTTCACTGTTTCTGGCTCGTATCATTTAGACATGTGAACACAATAGATGCTTATTTAAGAAGAGCTCAGCAGAATTAGACCTCCCACTGGGCACAGACGTCAGTTTGACGCCTAGTTTTGAGTTTTCAACTAACGTGAATTCAACGTGAAATCAACTAAGCGTCACCATGTCATTGGATTTATGTTAAGAGTTGGGTGAAAAAAGGACAAAATGCCCATACATTGTGACTTTTGCCAATCCAAATTGTTATTAAATTGGGGTCCCCCTGGAGGCTGGGCCTCAAGGTTTGGCCCCCCAGATGTTCTGAAGTCTCTTTTTTGTTTTCTTGAGTAAGGCAGCTACAAAATGCAGGTGGTTCAGTCTAGCTCAGTGCTTTCTGTGTTGGTGGGGCAAGCCAGCAGAAAATATGGAGCGTTGCGCCGTAATTGGCTTAGTGTTCTGTCAACCATGGGGACAGTACGTCACCACCAAGTCTAAGTGTAGAGGTCTAAAATTCTAGCCCCTTGGGTGCTGACATATAGTTACATTAGAAGTGCCCATCCAAGAAAGCTCAAGGTAATTGGACACAGATAAAATGATGTCATATCACGTTATATATACAGTAGATTTGATTGGACTGATCATGTCAACATCATACTTTCAAAGTCTTAGCTACCAGTCAGCATCATGAATCAAGTCGACAATCTACTGGCAAATCCTTTTTAATCCTTGTCATATGAAGACAAGTAATGAAGAGAAATTATAGATAAAACGTATCGGTGCTCTTCAGCCATTGGACAAACATTACACAACAAGTTGGAAATAGTAAGTTCAACAATGAGTGGTTTGGAAGGAATCAGTGCATTGCAAAGCAATCATTCGCCTTCTATTCTGTGGCGTGGCTGTGTGGTCCAAAGTCTAAGATTAAGGGTCTATTTTCCTAGTTAAAAATTCTAAACATTCAACATTGGACATGCGGTCAATGAAGCATGATTTGTGCCGCGCTCAAAACAACTGTTAACTCGGAACTGCAAAATCTGACTTTAGTGAGTTCAAGTCAACTGGGAACTCATTGTCTGCTTATATGCCCTCTTTATTTGTCTTACAGTTCTGACTTGGTGTACAGGAGAAAACTGTAAGAGTGGGTCACGTTCTGAATTCTGTCACTGTACATTTCAAAAGTGCTGAACAAGTAAACCACATTTGTTTAAGCAAGTCAGCCATATCAGCAAAAAAAATTTAAAGGCAGTAAATGAGACTGAATGAGCTGTTTCGCTGCCAGACAAGGCTCAGCTGATAGCCAGGTGTAGCAGTAGTAAGGTGGTGGGACTGCTGTTGAGACTGCTGTTGGGACAGCTTTATGCAGGCCCTAACAGTTTGTGGGCACCGTTTGTGACTGTTATAGTGCAATTAATTTATTCTTTAGTGATGTGTTGTGTAGTGGCTTTGCTGGCATACGTCCCACATATTATTTTTTTTTGCCCCACCAAGATTTCCATAATAAAATCGCCACTGTGTGCCTGCACCACCTGGTTGGACACAGGCCTAGGATGTTGGTCACTACTTCTTCCACAACAAAAAGCAACTTGTATAACTGCTTGCGCTTGTGTGATTCCCTTATGACGACGGCCACACAATGCACAAGGCTCACCTCGCGGGTAACTTCTTGCAAAACTAAATCCAATGAATTGTTCCTACAGTGCACATGCTGTACATGGTACTTGGAAATACCAGTCGAGCCTGTACACCTGAAAAACGGCCTGACATGTTACTTACTCCATCAAAGCAGAATCCCTGGAGCTGTTCCATGGGAATGTTGAACCTTTACACACAAGAACAGATTTTCGCTGTGGAGTCGGGGGTAAACCCCCCATATCATAGCGTGACTCCAGGTTCTGGTCGACGTACTTGAGAACTGTTACATCGTGCTCATATCAGTGGTGCAATCAGCTGTCAAACAATAGAAGGCACATTCAGATGAGTGCGACTATCTCCCTCTGTACAGTGTGATCAAACTGTAGAAGGATCTCATTCAGTCTCTCCGAAGTCTGGACGTCAGCAAGTCTGATAGCAAGGCATTGATTGGTGTGCTACCTGAAGCAGCAATTTTTGTAATTGATCTGTGTGCAAGTGTGATTTCTCATGTTCCCAGAATCTCTTGATTGCTTTGCACCAAGTTTGCAAAACCACCATTTAACAAAAATGCGATTGACTCTAACATTTTCCTCATTGATAATCAATCCACTTCCTTAAACGCATGAGAAACATAGCACTCAATGGTCTGTCTTCCTTGACATAACGCAGCCACTACCAACCAACCTGGCTGAAGTGGGATACGTTTCCCATGAAGGCGAAGTCATCCTTGGGTTGGAAAGGCTGATCAGCTAGCTCAGCCATGGCTGCCCGAATGCTCTCTGTGGGTGCAGCAGCATGCTTCTCTGCCTGGTACCGGGGCTAACGCGGAGTTGTTGCAGCCAGTGGAGCTAGCATCTTGCTCCTCAGAGGCTAAGGTTTCGGCGCCAGTCAGGTAGGGCCTGGACCCGTGTGGACTGCTGCAGGTGCTAGATGCAGCATGCTCATTGCTTTCATTCCTTGGGTCTGTGATAGCAGGTTGCTTTGGTTGGCTACCAGGATTTAAAAACATATTTTTGTGGGGGGTACAGGTAAAATATTTGAATTCATATAATTTCATATTCCATTTATTTTCTATTCATTATCTCATACATTGTACCTGTGGGCTGCCACAAAAATAAGATTAAAAAAAACATTACAAAAGGTACATAACTACAACATATTGATCATTTGGATCACATTTCAAGTTTAAGCAGTAATACATTTGAGTATAAATCCCATCCCATTCCCCCAATCCCACCCAGCCAAAATGTCTCCATCCACTGAGGCAGCGCTGCCTGCCAGCAGTAATCATCTCTGATTGATTGAAAGATTCCAGGAGCGATCCATTTGATGTAAGATAATAGATTCAAAGCATTGAATGTTTACATTCAAGCACTTCAAATCAATTTTGTAACTTTGCTCCAGAAGCATTTAACTGCCGGGCACTCCCACATCATATGGAGGAACGTATCTACCTGATTTAGGGGACACAGTGAAGAGTTGGGTACAATTTCATCGTAAAACATTTCCTTGGTGTTAAATACAGTCTGTGAACAAGCTTAAAATGTATAAATTGATGGTTCAGATTACGAGATGCCAAGGTCATATTTTTCCATATTCTGTTCCAGTTGTTGTTCTGTGGACCATGCATGTTTAATGGCAATCTAAGAATATTAGCTTTATAAAAAGTTGTTTATATATTATAGAGATCAGTCCTTTCAGGAGCACAGATAATTACTTTATAAATCCCATCATTGAATGGTTACAAAGCATTACATGGGCTTGCTCCTACCTATCTTTTGATTTGGTCCGGCCGTACATACCTACACGTACACTCATACGGTCACAAGACGCAGGCCTCTAATTGTCCCTAGAATTTCTAAGCAAACAGCTGGAGGCAGGGCTTTCTCCTATAGAGCTCCATTTTTATGGAATGGTCTGCCTACCCATGTGAGAGACGCAGACTCTGTCTCAATCTTTAAGTCTTTACTGAAGCCTCATCTCTTCAATAGGTCATATGATTGAGTGTAGTCTGGCCCAGGAGTGTGAAGGTGAACGGAAAGGCTCTGGAGCAACGAACCACCCTTGCTGTCTCTGCCTGGCCGGTTCCCCTCTTTCCACTGGGATTCTCTGCTTCTAACCCTATTACAGGGGCTGAGTCACTGGCTTACTGGTGTTCTTCCATGTCGTCTCTAGGAAGGGTGCGTCACTTGAGTGGGTTGAGTCACTGACGTGATCTTCCTGTCTGGGTTCTCTTTGGGTTGTGCCGTGGCAGAGATCTTTGTGGGCTATACTCTGCCTTGTCTCAGGATGGTAAGTTTTAATTTTACCTTTATTTACCTTTATTTAACCAGGCAAGTCAGTTAAGAACATATTCTTATTTTCAATGACGGCCTGGGAACAGTGGGTTAACTGCCTGTTCAGGGGCAGAACGACAGATTTGTACCTTGTCAGCTCGGGGTTTGAACTCGCAACCTTCCGGTTACTAGTCCAACGCTCTAACCACTAGGCTACGCTGTTTGGCCCTGTCCGGGGGTATCATTGGATGGGGCCACAGGGTCTCCTGACCCCTCCTGTCTCAGCCTCCAGTATTTATGCTGCCGTAGTTTGTGTCGTGGGGCTAGGGACAGTCTGTTATATCTGGAATACTTCTCCTGTCTTATCGGTGTCCTGTGTGAATTTAAGTATGCTCTCTCTATTTCCCTCTTTTTCTCTTTCTCTCTCTCTCTCTCTCTCTCTCTCTCGGAGGACCTGAGCCCTAGGACCATGCCTCAGGACTACCTGGCATGATGACTCCTTGCTGTCCTCAGTCCACCTGGCCGTGCTGCTGCTCCAGTTCCAACTGTTCTGCCTGCGGCTATGGAACCCTGGAACCCTTTTAGGCTGGGTTTCTGTACAGCACTGAGATATCAGCTGACGTAAGAAGGGCTAAATAAATAAATGTGATTTGAATGGTTCAGTAGTTGGGTTTCCCAGGGGACTCCATAGGCCATCATAATAATAAATAATAATAATATATGCTGAACTAAGTTGTAAATATAGAAAATACCCTGGCGTTACAAGCGCCATTGCTACAGAAGGACCCAAATCATAGCTGAACTAAGTTGTAAATATAGAAAATCATTGCCTGGTAATGTGTATGTATCTTTTACATCTTGGAATGTTCTCAAATCATTACTGTCCATGATATTGGTAAGAGTACGGATTCCACATTTGGACAGTTGTGGGGAAGCAAAACCCCGCCTTCCAAATGGAAAAGGCATTATTGTGAAATATTGGCATATGGGCATGCCGTTTTGATTCCCAGTTACATTGTTTACAAATGTTCAGCCAAATAGAAATGATGCAAGCAATAATAGGACCAAAGCGTTGTTTACATTGTTTAAGTGATATGTCAGTGAAGAACACCTCTTCCAGGGCAATAGAAGACACCATATGTCTCTCTATACTCAGTCAAGGGGCATAATAATCATGTCTAAACCTATTTAGGATGGGGAGAACTGCTGGAAGTGCCTGGACATACAATTTAAAGTTTGGTATGGATAGTCCTTCTACATCTTTCCCTCTTTGGAAGTTTGTTAATTTTATCCGGGATCGCTGACCTTGTCATATACATTTGAAACCGCACTATTCCCCCCCCGCCCCATAGCCAGAAGGGGGCGTCATGGGAAGCCTTGAACTACAGGAATTCAGCCGTGGTAATATATACATTTTGACAATAGATATTTATCGGAGACATTTTCATTTTGATTGACCTTGACCTTGTAAATGCTACTAATTAGCCTACAGAAAGGAATCAAATGGAAACGTTCAACCTCATGGTAGTGCATTGTCAAGGCTTGGTTGTACAGTTTGAAGATTTTATTTACATTTTTATACAGTATATTACACTATATTATAGCCATTATTATTATTATTTTTTACCAATAATGAAATGGAAAAAAATATAATAACAGTTTTTAATTGCAACAACACAAGTTCTTATACCTCTTCTGCAGTTTTACTGTCTCACCACTAGGGAGTGCTGTAGCACCCCCTGCACCTGTACTTAACGCAGCTATGCTTATAATACCACTGAGCATCTACCTCAATAAACAAACACTCTGATACACACACACACACACACACACACACACACACACACACACACACACACACACACACACACACACACACACACACACACACACACACACACACACACACACACACACACACACACACACACACACACACCACTTGGCTTCAGCTCTGTCCCTTCCATCCACACTGTGTTCTCTCTCTGTGTGACGCTAGTGAGGAAACACTGTGGTTATTTCAGCCAGTCATTTAGAAGCAGCAGCCTGTCTCTCTCTTTCAATCACTCCCTCGCTCACTCTCACACTCACCAGCATGCATTCCTTCTCGGCTCCTCACTCCCCCTCTCATTGTAAGCCTGTCCTTTCCTTCCAGAAGAGAGGGATCATGCTTCGTCCTTTTCCCTCCTCCTTCTCCTCCTCCTCTTCTTCACTTCCTCACTATCATTCTGGAGTCTCTGTATCAAACGGAGCACTTTCGCCACATTTTCCTTCTGAGCAGAGCATTGGAAGCTGTCCCTCTCTTCTCAGCATGGTGGACTTTTAGAAGCGGGATTTCCTGGGCTAGGACGCTTGCACA
Organism: Oncorhynchus keta; assembly: GCF_023373465.1. Classification (NCBI taxonomy): domain Eukaryota; kingdom Metazoa; phylum Chordata; class Actinopteri; order Salmoniformes; family Salmonidae; genus Oncorhynchus; species Oncorhynchus keta. The sequence goes on along the minus strand of NC_068435.1, from coordinate 39,952,027 downwards.
TCAGCTCTCTACACTAACAAAGGTTCCGGTTGGGATGCAAGTCTTAGTGGGACACCTGCTTTTCTCACAGGACAGCTCACTTCTCCTTGAAGTTTAAGGACAATCCAGGAATCTCGAGAGTGTGTGTGTTGGTCTGTTAAGATTTGGTTATGAGTGTGTAAGAGAGTCTGTGTGTGAGCGAGTCTGTGTGTGGCTGTGTGTGTTGCTCTGTATGCAGTGCAGTCCGCTCCCGCTCCTGGTTCTTGACTGGAGGGTTTAGCCGACGCTGGAGGGTGAAGGAGACCCCTCCACTGCAGTGGAACCGCTGTCCCCTACTCCCGGAGAACCTTCCCAGCGGCACAGACTAGTATGAGAAGCGGAGGGAAGAGAAAGAGAAGGGCTGAGAGCCAGGTATAACAAACAGAGAGAAGAGGTAGAATGAGAGGGGACTTTTCGACAAAACAGTGAAGTGCATGACCACTAAAGGAGACAAAAACCACTTCAGGAGAGACAAAGACACTACAGACACATACAACCCAGTGAAGACTGGAGCAAGGCTGGCAAGCAGCCCCAGCAGCCCACCACCACCACCACCACCGACAGTACAGCCACCACCATGCAGGTGTCGTTTGCATGTTCGGACCAGGACGGAGGAAGAGGAGGGCTGAGGCCCCCGGGGAATGGAGGGCACAGCAAGCAGAATGCCACCAGTGCCAACACGGCCAGCCAGGCGCGGGCACGTTTCCGTACGGTGGCCCTCATCGCCCGCAGCCTGGGCTCCTTTACCAACCGCTACCACCACAACCTCAAGGAGTCCACCGCCAAGCTCACTGGCATGAAGTACCGGTACGTAGATGAATTACTGTTGTAATTGTGGTAATGAGCACTTATTCATGTGTTATACATGCTTAGTCAATGAGTTATTGGTGCTTAAGTAATGAGTATTCGTATAGTGTTTACGATTTAATGTTGTAGTAGCTTATTCATTCATGTGTTATAAAGCATTAGACCCACATGGAACCAAGAAGTGTCACATTGAAGTGTTTTACCATTTTCTTTTCAGGGCAACAAGTAAAACACAACACAATTTGACAAACAGTTGCTAAAACGTGATAAAAAGTACATACATTGTAAATGAATATCCACCTGAGTTTGTGACAGCAACTATGTGAGCATATTACAGGTTATAGACACTATGCCCTGGGATTTTCTATGATCTATGTAGAAGAACAGAAGCCTTTACCTTCTAACGACTCTTACAGTGCCTTCAGAAATTATTCATACCCCTTGACTTATTCCACATTTTGTTGTGTTACAGCCTGAATTCAAAATGGATTAAATGTGAAAAACATGTTTTACCCATCTACACACAATACCCCATAATGACAAAGTGAAACATGTTTTTAGAAATGTTGGCAAATTGATTGAAGCTCCGTCAAATTGGTTGTTAATCAGTGCTAGACAACCATTTTCAGGTCTTGCCATAGATTTTCAAGTAGATTTAAGTCAAAACTGTAACTCGGCCACTCAGGAACATTCACCATCTTCTTGGTAAGCAACTCCAGTGTAGATTTGGCCTTGTGTTTTAGGTTATAGTCCTGCTGAAAGGTGAGTTAGTCTCCCAGTGTCTGGTGGAAAGCAGACTGAACCTGGTTTTCCTCTAGGATTTTGCCTGTGCTTAGCTCCATTCCGTTTATTTTTTATCCTGGAAAAACTCCCCAGTCCTTAACAATTACAAGCATACCCATAACATGATGCAGCCACCACTATGCTTGAAAATATGGAGAGTGGTACTCAGTAATGTGTTGTATTGGATTTGTCCCAAACATAACACTTTGTATTCAGGACCAAAAGTTATTTGCTTTTTGCCACATTTTTTGCAGTATTCATTTATTGCCTTGTTTCAATCTGGATGCATGTTTTGGAATGTTTTATTCTGTACAGGCTTCCTTCTTTTCACTCTGCCAATTAGGTTCGTATTGTGGAGTAACTACAATGTTGTTGTTCCAGTCTCAGTTTTGTCATATCACAGCCATTCAACTCAGTAACTGTTTAAAGTCACCATTGGTCTCTTGGTGAAATCCCTGAGTGGTTTCCTTCCTCTCCAGCAACTGAGTTAGAAGGACGACTGTATCTGTGTAGTGAGTGGGTGTATTAATACACCATCCAAAGTGTAATTAATAACTTCATCATGCATATTATATGCTCAAAGGGATATTTCAAGTCTCCTTTTTTTACCCATCTACCAATAGAGGCCCTTCTTTGCGAGGCATTGGAAAACCTCCCTGGTATTTGTGGTTGAATCTGTGTTTGAAATTCACTTCTCGACTGAGGGACCTTACAATTATCTGTATGTGTGTGATACAGAGATGAGGCCGTCCTTCACAAACACTATTATTGAGCACAGAGTCCTTGCAACGTATTTCATTTGTTAAGACTTTTTAAACACCTGAACTTATTTAGGCTTGCCTTCACAAAGGTTTTGAATACTTATTCACTCAAAACATTTCAGCTTTTCATTTGTCATTAATTAGTTACAACTCTGACATTATGGGGCATTGAGTAGGCCAGTGACACAGAATCTTTTAAATTCAGACTGTAACGCAACGACATTTAAAATACTTTCTGAAGTGGCTTGTGAATAGTTTGTAGCTCAAACCATTTGTACTTTCAGACGTTTTTATGAGAAGCACCGTTTTCGAGATCCACCCTTCCCACAAACACCGCTCTAGTTCAGCTGGTCTGGTATCAGCGGTAGACAAATGCAAAAAACAGAAGCAAATAGACAAAATGTTTAAGAAGCACAAATGCAAAAAGAAGCAGTTTAAGCACACAATGTTTAAGAAGCACACAATGTTTAAGAAGCACACAATGTTTAAGAAGCACACAATGTTTAAGAAGCACAAAATCAGGCCGGAGTCACGGTGGGAATAGAGTCTTACAGAATGAGTCATTGTGTGTTAGTTAATGAACTGTACAGTGTTTTCCATACAGACTGTATTGACCATTAAGTGTCGAGTTATAGTGTTTAGGATTGAGTTACTGAGCAATCTTGTATATGGCGAATGTTTATGGATTGGCGTAAGTGGATGTCACGAGCTCCACTCCTCAGTGACTTGAGGTCCCAGTACAAGGTGCAAGGACATTATATTGTTTTGTTATTGATTGCCATTCCCTAGTGAGGAATGGTTTATTGTGCTCAGTCAGTTACAGTTAAATCTGCCTGCAGGTTTATGAACAACAAATGATGACATCCATACATTTATGAGGGAATTAGAATGTTTTACTTTGTATAAGTTGTATAAGTTGTTTAGAATGTGTTGAAGAGATGTGTAGGTTTATGTGTATTATGTACAGTAACCATATAAATGACAATTCCTGCTTTACTCAGCACCAATGCATGTGTGGTTACGATACCTTATTCATGACTTGTAAAGCATTCATTTATGAAATATAGAGCTTTGGAGAGTTTTTTTAATGCATACTACATGTGTATGATGTAAGTATACAGTATATAACTAAATACCAGTGCCTGGACAGCATTAGTGATTATCAAAACTTAATCACAAGTTAGAGTATTAATTAATGAGTTGTAGAATACGCGTTGTAGGTTCACGTGGAAGTCTGTATGTTACCATTTCCGCTTCCTTATGGCAAAATGAAAGAGCGTAGTGAGTATTAAAGTACCTAAACCGTACACTAAAAGGTACATAATAATGACTTGAGGAAGAGTAATAATAGTTCTATATGAAATACTCTTTGAGGCTTAATGATCTGTAGATTTCTGTGAGGTCATTGTATCACAGCAGAAACAGTGGGAGAGAGAGAAGGGACAGTTTTTACAATAGATGCAACTACAGTAATTGAATGTGAATGGATTTGATGAAGATGAGCAAATCGCAGTTGTGGAAAAAGAACTCAATTGTCATACTTGAGTAGAAGTAGAGATACCTCAATAGAAAATGACTAAAGTAAAAGTGAGTCACCCATTACAATATTACTTGAGTAAAAGTAAAAAAACATTTGTTTGTAAATGTACTTTAGTACAGTGGTGGAAAAAGTACTTAATCTCATACTTGAATAAAAGTAAAATGTATGAGTAAATGCTATACATCAACTTCCTTTAAAAAGGTTATCCCTTTTAGATAAAACTATATTAAATATATTCACGTCACCAAATAACTGATTAAACACACTGTTTTGCATTGAAGGTGTAACGATTTTCTAGGTGTGGTGAAGGAGAGTCGGACCAAACTGCAGCGTGTAGATTGCGATCCATGTTTAATAAAAACAAGTAAACATGAATCAATACAAAAACAATAAACGTAATGAAAACCGAAACAGCCTAAACTGGTGCAAACTAACACTAGACAGTTACAAGGACACTAAGGACAATCACCCACAAACCAACCAAAGAATATAGCTGCCTAAATATGGTTCCCAATCAGAGACAACGATAAACACCTGCCTCTGATTGAGAACCACTCCAGACAGACATAGACTTTGCTAGATCACCCCACTAGCTACAATCCCAAATACATACCAAAACCCCAAGACAAAACACACCACAATACAAAAACCCCATGTCACACCCTGGCCTGACCCAAACATGAAGATAAACACAAAATACTTCGACCAGGGCGTGACAGAAGGTCTACAGTAGCCTCAACAGCACCCTCTAGGATAGCACCATGGTGTAGCCAGAGGACAGCTATTTTCATTCCTCCTCTGGGTACATTAACTTCAACACAAAACCTAGGAGGCTCATGGTTCTCACCCCTTCCATAGACTTACACAGTAATTATGATGACTTCTGGAGACATCCTCCAACCTACCAGAGCTCTTGCAGTATAAACTGACATGTTGTCCATCCAATCAAAGAATCAGATAATGATAATGGTACTGAAAACAGCTAGCTAGCACTGCAGCGCATAAAATGTGGTGAATAGTTGGACAATAGTTGAACAGTTTTGAACTAATTAATTTCTTCAAAAATGAAGGAGAAGCAGCAGAGACATACTTAGCTAATGCAGCTAATTTAGCCTACTCAACAATCTGACTCAAACAGGGAGGAATGTTATTTATGTTAGCTAGCTGGCTAAAGTTATCCAATACTGCAACTTTTCCTAGTCAAGGTAAGCTTTCGGTTGTATTAATTTATTGCCACCTAGGCCCACCAGTGTAACTGCTAAACTGCTTGCCATACATAGTCCTGAGTGATTGTACACATGGATTGTAGGTTTACTAATCCGTTAGTTCTAGTTTGTTGACTTTAATATGGTGACAACGATGTAGGCTGTGTAGCTGTTAGCGGTTATGGTATGACGGTTTGGCTTGGAGAGGTTATTGCGCCTGCTCACAGACAGCTGTTGTGTTGTGCACAGAAGTCCACAAGAGAAGGTGAGGAGGAGAGCGTGTAGATGAGAGAAGGAATTATACAACAAGCAAAGTGATGATGCTGTATGTGGCTGCTATGAAAGTCAACTGTGTGTGCAAGTGTTCAGGGTGTATTCATTCCGCCAATTCTGTTGCAAATAGTTTCTTAAATGGAAGCAAACTGAATAAAATGGGGAGGGCCTACCTGAATTTGTCCAATAGAAACTCTTGTTTTAGTTCAGTTCGGACTAATGAATCCAGATAAGCTGGATGCAGGGAAGAGTGTGCAATGCAGTATTGAATGTGTCACTGTCTTGATTACTCCAATTTGTCTCTTGACCTGTTCACCTACAGTTGAAGTCAGAAGTTTACATACACCTTAGCCAAGTACATTTAAACTCAGTTTTCACAGTTAGGATCACCACTTTATTTTAAGAATGTGACATGTCAGAATAATAGTAGAGAGTGATTCATTTCAGCTTTTATTTCTTTCATCACATTCCCAATGGGTCACATTTTTACATACACTCAATTAGTATTTGCTAGCATTGCCTTTAAATTCTTTAACTTGGGTCAAACATTTCAGTTAGCCTTCCACAAGCTTCCCACAATAATTTGGAAGAATTTTGTCCCATTCCTCCTGACAGAGCTGGTGTAACTGAGTCAGGTTTGAAGGCCTCCTTATTCACATGCTTTTCAGTTCTGCCCACAAATCTTCTATGGGATTGAGGTCAGGGCTTTGTGATGGCCACTCCAATACCTTGACTTCGTTGTCCTTAAGCCATTTTGCCACAACTTTTGAAGTATGCTTGGGGTCATTGTCCATTCGGAAGACCCATTTGCGACCAAGCTTTAACTTCCTGACTGATGTCTTGAGATGTTGCTTCAATATATCCACATCATTTTCCATCCTCATGATGCCATCTATTTTCTATTTTATGTAGTGCACCAGTCCCTCCTGCAGCAAAGCACCCCCACAACATGATGCTGCCACCCCCGTGCTTCACGGTTGGGATGGTGTTCTTTGGCTTGCAAGCCTCCACTTTTTCCTCCAAACATAACGATGGTCATTATGGCCAAACAGTTCTATTTTTGTTTCATCAGATCAGAGGACATTTCTCCAAAACGTACAATCTTTGTCCCCATGTGCAGTTGCAAACCGTAGTCTGACTTTTTTATGGCGGTTTTGGAGCAGTAGCTTCTTCCTTGCTGAGCGGCCTTTCAGGTTATGTTGATATAGGACACTTTTTACTATAGATACTTTTGTACCCGTTTCCTCCAGCATCTTCACAAGGTCCTTTTGCTGTTGTTCTGGGATTGATTTGCACTTTTCGCACCAAAGTATGTTCATCTCTAGGAGACAGAATACGCCTCCTTCCGGAGTAGTATGGCGGCTGCGTGGTCACATGGTGTTTATACAGAACAACGTGGTACCTTCAGGCATTTGGAAATTGCTCCTAAGGATGAACCAGACTTGTGGATGTCTACAAAAAAATCTGAGGTCTTGGTTAATTTCTTTTGATTTTCCCATGATGTCAAGCAAAGCGGCACTGAGTTTGAAGGTAGGCCTTGAAATACAGCCACAGGGACATCTCCAATTGACTCAAATGGTGTCAATTAGCCTATCAGAAGCTTCTAAAGCCATGATATCATTTTCTGGAATTTTCCAAGCTGTTTAAAGGCACAGTCAACTTAGTGTATGTAAACTTCTCACCCACTGAAATTATGATATAGTGAATTATAAGTGAAATGATCTGTCTGTAAACAATTGTTAGAAAAATTACTTGTGTCATGCACAAAGTAGATGTCTTTACCGACTTGCCAAAACTATAGTTTGTTAACAAGTGTGTGGAGTGGTTGAAAAATGAGTTTTAATGACTCCAACCTAAGTGTATGTAAACTTCTGACTGTATGTTATAGACTTCAATTTGTACGCTAGGTTGTAGCAACCTGTAACGGCTGTTGGTGGAAGAAGGTGAGGACCAAGGTGCAGCATGGTATGCGTCCATGATTTTTATTATCACCCAACACTAGAACAAAATTATCAAAGAGGCACAAACGAAACATTTACATTTTACATTTAAGTCATTTAGCAGACGCTCTTATCCAGAGCGACTTACAAATTGGTGCATTCACCTTATGACATCCAGTGGAACAGCCACTTTACAATAGTGCATCTAAAATTTTTTTAGGGGGGAGAAGGATTACTTTATCCTATCCTAGGTATTCCTTAAAGAGGTGGGGTTTCAGGTGTCTCCGGAAGGTGGTGATTGACTCCGCTGTCCTGGCGTCGTGGGGGAGTTAGAAACAGTTCTATCTGGTGTAGACACACAAAACAGAAAACAACTACCCACAAAACACAGCTGGAAAAAGGCTACCTAAGTATGGTTATCAATCAGAGACAACGATAGACAGCTGCCTCTGATTGAGAACCCCACCCGGCCAAACACACAGAAATAGAAAACATAGAACCCACAACATAGAATGCCCACCCCAACTCACGCCCTGACCAAACAAAATAGAGACATAAAAAGGATCTCTAAGGTCAGGGCGTGACACAACCTCATGATGGGTATAGGGCAAATTCGAGCATCGTATAGTGACCTGAACCTATCAATGTTACATTGAGCTTGGTCAATGGAATATGAATGACAGTCATCCAATATGCTATAATAGAAATAAATAAATGGTTTTCTGGGAGAGGAAGAGATGGAGGACCCATATTCTCACTAGAGGAACTGTCACTATTCTTGAGGGGAGGAAGAAGAGGATGAGCAAGGCCACTGTCACTTTACTTTACTTACTTTATTGTCTACATGGGGAAATTTTGTTGCAGTGTCATGTACACGTTTAAAGTGCCGTTTAAATAACAAAACAAATTGACAATACAACTTGCATACCAGTTACATACCAATAAAAGAGACTAGCCTGCTGGCCTTACTGGGTCGATAGGAGCTATTTAGGAGGGATATCACACTTGGCACAAATTATTGCCTAGTTCTGTTTTTCCTGCCAAGGGGTGCCTATACCTGCGCCCAGAGGGGAGTAGTTCAAAGTCTGGGTACAGGGGGTGGCTTGGGTCTAAAATGATTTTGTGAGCCTTGCGGAGGGCCCTGACCTTAAAGATCTCATCCAGGCCTGTCTGTTTGACTCCAAGTACCTTGCTGAGGGCCCTGACCTTAAAGATCTCATCCAGGCCTGTCTGTTTGACTCCAAGTACCTTGCTGAGGGTCCTGACCTTAAAGATCTCATCCAGGCCTGTCTGTTTGACTCCAAGTACCTTGGGGAGGGCCCTGACCTTAAAGATCTCATCCAGGCCTGTCTGTTTGACTCCAAGTACCTTGGGGAGGGCTCCACATCAGAGATTGGAGTATCTGTCCATAAGACCACTTTAAGCCATACACTCCACAGAGTTGGGCTTTACATAAGAGTGGCCATAAAAAAGTAATTGCTCAAAGAAAAAAATAAGCAAACACGTTTGGTGTTCGCCAAAAGGTACGTGGGAAGACTCCCCAAACATATGGAAGAAGGTACTCTGGTCAGATGAGACTAAAATGTAGCTTTTTGGCCAGCTGGTCTGCATGCGCTGATCCTCAACACTGGGGCCCCACAAGGGTGCGTTCTGAGCCCTCTCCTGTTCACCCACGACTGCGTGGCCACGCACGCCTCCAACTCAATCATCAAGTTTGCGGACGACACAACAGTGGTAGGCTTGATTACCAACAACGACGAGATGGCCTACAGGGAGGAGGTGAGGGCCCTCGGAGTGTGGTGTCAGGAAAATAACCTCACACTCAACGTCAACAAAACTAAGGAGATGATTGTGGACTTCAGGAAACAGCAGAGGGAACACCCCCTCTCCACATCGATGGAACAGTAGTGGAGAGGGTAGCAAGTTTTAAGTTCCTCGGCATACACATCACAGACAAACTGAATTGGTCCACTCACACTGACAGCGTCGTGAAGAAGGCGCAGCAGCGCCTCTTCAACCTCAGGAGGCTGAAGAAATTTGGCTTGTCACCAAAAGCACTCACAAACTTCTACAGATGCACAATCGAGAGCATCCTGGCGGGCTGTATCACCGCCTGGTACGGCAACTGCTCCGCCCTCAACCGTAAGGCTCTCAGAGGGTAGTGAGGTCTGCACAACGCATCACCAGGGGCAAACTACCTGCCCTCCAGGACACCTACACCACCCGATGTTACAGGAAGGCCATAAAGATCATCAAGGACATCAACCACCCGAGCCACTGCCTGTTCACCCCGCTATCATCCAGAAGGCGAGGTCAGTACAGGTGCATCAAAGCTGGGACCGAGAGACTGAAAAACAGCTTCTATCTCAAGGCCATCAGACTGTTAAACAGCCACCACTAACATTGAGTGGCTGCTGCCAACACACTGTCATTGACACTGACCCAACTCCAGCCACTTTAATAATGGGAATTGATGGGAAATTATGTAAATATATCACTAGCCACTTTAAACAATGCTACCTTATATAATGTTACTTACCCTACATTATTCATCTCATATGCATACGTATATACTGTACTCTATATCATCGACTGCATCCTTATGTAATACATGTATCACTAGCCACTTTAACTATGCCACTTTGTTTACTTTGTCTACATACTCATCTCATATGTATATACTGTACTCTATACCATCTACTGTATGCTGCCCTGTACCATCACTCATTCATATATCCTTATGTACATATTCTTTATCCCCTTACACTGTGTATAAGACAGTAGTTTTGGAATTGTTAGTTAGATTACTTGTTGGTTATCACTGCATTGTCGGAACTAGAAGCACAAGCATTTCGCTACACTCGCATTAACATCTGCTAACCATGTGTATGTGACAAATAAAATTTGATTTGATTTGATCAAGGAAAATGCTATGTCTGGCACAAATCCAACACCTCTCATCACCCCAGAACACAGTGATCACCCCAAGAACATGTTTTTCATCGGCAGGGACTGGGAAACTGGTCAGAATTGAAGGAATTATGGATGCCGCTAAATACAGGGAAATTCTAGTTCAGTCAAAACACCCTCGGAGACAAGTGATACTGTTGTTGTTCCAGATCTGAACAGTTTTAACTGTTGGTTTCTCCCTCTCCAGGAGGCGACAGTAGGTTGGCCTGAGGTAGACAACATTGTGGTCTGCTGTTCCCAGGGGTGGCAGAAACACATTTGGTATTGTCCCATAGCACAAATCAAGAGTCTTATTTTTCCTAGTGTGACATTTCACATACTGGTGGTATGTGCGCAGGACTTTGTGCAAGGTACAGTTGTTAAAATACCCTAAAATAAATTTGGGTGCGTCGGGGAGATGGATTCCAGTTTCTGTGACAGATTATTAATCATCACTGATGCCTTTGTTATATTAACTTCTGGTTGAATGTACACAACGGTAACAAACAATTGGTGGAACTCACTGGGCAGATAGTAGGGTCGCAGTGGCACAGAAAGCAGTTCAATGTCGGGGTACAGAGTGTCTCTCTTACCAGGATCCATTTACACCACTGGTCCCTGACAAGCAGGCAGATGCCCCCACCGTATAGTTTCCCTGTGACTGTCAGATCACCATCCGCTCTAACCAGAGTGAAGCCGGCCGACTCCACTTCCCTGAACAGGACTCTGTCATCCAGCCAAGTATCAGTAAATGCCAGCAAACAGGCCTCCTGGTTTTCCCCCTCAGTGCATGCGCATTGATCAGCACGGTGGTGGGGTAAGGGAGGTTTGGTCTTGAATTTTTTAAGTCTTTGTCTGATTCCCCCGTGTTTTCCACGTTTGCATTTAGGTTTGTAATCCACTCGCAGACACTGGGGATTAGATGGGCCATTGGGATATCCATGGCGTTCGTGTTTGAGTTGCATTGTAGTAAGAACTCTCTGCTGTATTGGATTCCGCTGCCAGCAGCGTTTTCATTATTTACTCAGTTTGTAGCGGGTATGTAGACCATCAACAAGATCAGTCCCAACCCCACCACTGTAAATCCATCATTGACAGATAGTTTGTAAACTAAGTGTACAAATTAAAAACATAAAAGAACGCCACACCAAACGTCACACACACTGCAGGATGCAACAGAGCCGCGCCCCTTTCATCTCCTTTAGCACCAACTAGACTGGAACATTAAGCCGAGCCCGGGCAGTGAGTTCTCTGTCGGGACTGGGAGGTTGCTAGTGCTAGCTGATGCATCACTAAGGCTACTAGCTTCCACCTGCGATAGTGTGCAACTCAATATTAGGAAGGTGTCCTTAATGTTTTGTTCACTCCGTGTATACTGTCTGTCTGGCTCACCGACGACCCATGTAGATTGGACAACACAAATATCTTGCTTGTTACATGTGAAAATTAAAAAGAGGGTTACTGTCAAAAATATAATATTTTGGCATAGATGTGAGATGACGGGCGCATGAGACCTCAGAGCTCGTAGGCCCCTCCGCCTTGAGGTTGCTGTGGGGTTTCCACTATGCCAGTGACTCAAGACTCCTTTCATTTATAATAAGATGTTTTTGATGGCGTAAACAACAACAGTAATTCTGTGATGGCAGAGACGCAGAGTTGTGTTCCAAACAAAACAACTACAAGTGTTCTTGTTCTCGTTCCTCAACGGCCCAGCTAGAAGAGCTCAAAAAAACCTTATAGTTGAAGACTCTTCTTAGAGTCATAAAAGTGCATTGAAATGACTTAGGAACTGTGCATGCTTTAGAGAGGTGTATGGCCACATGGAGACAGCAGTTTGACCTCTCACTCAAACCCTTGTCTTTTTTTCTTATGTTGCACCCCCCCACATTTTTCATTAATATTTTTATCATGTCAGGGAATGTATTCAAAGTATTTTTAGATTTTGATATAAACAAATGCAGAGAAAAGTACAATAAATGTCAAATCCACATCAAATCAACAGTGTAATGTTTGGATTCAGTTTTGTGTCAGGTGAAATGCTGTGTCCTCAATTTAATAATTTCCCCCTAATCTCCAAACTGTTACCTTTCAATTGCTACCACTCTTATGCATATGCATTTTCACATTTATTCTGTAAGAAACATTTTAATATAGGCCAATTCCCACGAGTGTAAAGTTGGTGCCGTCCTCCTAATCTTAAACGGCACTGACTGCCACTTGTGTGTGGGTGTGAGTGTGTGCATCCTTGTGTGTGTGCGCGTTTGTGTAGCTGTCACACTCTGCCTCACATGCCACATTGGGAAACATCTGAGGTTGTAATCCTGATACAGAGCGCGAGCAACGCGACCAGACGGAACCACAACGTGATAATACGGCCGTTAGAGTCATTCACAGTTGTCATGGAGATGTGAAAAATACTTACATATACACTACCGGTCAAAAGTTTTAGAACATCCTACTCATTCAAGGGTTTTTCTTTATTTTGATTATTTTCTACATTGTATAATAATAGTGAAGACATCAAAAACTATGAAATAACACACATGGAATCATGTAGTAACCAAAAAGGTGTTAAACATTCTTCAAAGTAGCCACCCTTTGAATTGATGACAGCTTTGCACACTCTCACAGCCAACAAGCATTCAGCATATGTGGGAACTCCTTCAAGACTTTTGGAAAAGCATTCCAGGTTAAGCTGGTTGAGAGAATGCCAAGAGTCTGCAAAGCTGTCATCAAGGCAAAGGTTGGCTATTTGAAGAATCTCAAATATAAAATATATTTTGACTTGTTTAACACATTTTGGGTTACTTTGTGATATCATATGTGTTATTTCATTGTTTAGTAAAAATAAACAAAAACCCTTGAATGAGTAAGTGTTTTAAAACTTTCGACCGGTAGTATATCTATACAGTACATTATATACTTTTTTTTATCCACTTCTTCGCCCCAATTTCGTGATTACAATCTTGGCTCTTCTCTGCAACTCCCCAACAAGTGGGGGCTCTCAGCATTGGAGAGAGTCTTAATGATTCTACATCTTTATAAGGAAGTCTCACACCAGTTTGCTGGTAAGGTATGGGATGCTACAAGCTTAGTGAACCAATGGAATGGAAAAAGTCGATCAAAATGTATTTGTCACATGTGGCTAATACAACAGTGTAGACTTTACTATGAAATACTTGCTTATGAGCCATGCCCAACAATGTAGAGTAAACAAATAATTATAAAAGAAACATAGTAACACAAGAGGAATAAAATACACAAGAATGGAGCTATATACAGGCAGTACCAGTACCAGATCAATGTGGAGCTATATACAGGCAGTACCAGTACCAGATCAATGTGGAGCTATATACAGGCAGTACCAGTACCAGATCAATGTGGAGCTATATACAGGCAGTACCAGTACCAGATCAATGTGGAGCTATATACAGGAAGTACCAGTACCAGATCAATGTGGAGCTATAGGCAGTACCAGTACCAGATCAGTGTGGAGCTATATACAGGCAGTACCAGTACCAGATCAATGTGGAGCTATATACAGGCAGTACCAGTACCAGATCAATGTGGAGCTATATACAAAGAAGTACCAGTACCAGATCAATGTGGAGCTATATACAGGAAGTACCAGTGCCAGATCAATGTGGAGCTATATACAGGAAGTACCAGTACCAGATCAATGTGGAGCTATATACAGGCAGTACCAGTACCAGATCAATGTGGAGCTATATACAGGCATACAACCAGATCAATGTGGAGCTATATACAGGGAGTACCAGTACCAGATCACTGTGGAGCTATATACAGGAAGTACCAGAACCAGATCAATGTGGAGCTATATACAGGAAGTACCAGATCAATGTGGAGCTATATACAGGAAGTACCAGATCAATGTACCAGTACCAGATCAATGTGGAGCTATATACAGGCAGTACCAGTACCAGATCAATGTTGAGCTATATACAGGCAGTACCAGTACCAGATCAATGTAGGCTATGTACAGGAAGTACCAGCACCAGATCAATGTGGAGCTATGTACAGGAAGTACCAGTACCAGATCAATGTTGAGCTATATACAGGCAGTACCAGTACCAGATCAATGTGGAGCTATATACAGGCAGTACCAGTACCAGATCAATGTTGAGCTATATACAGGCAGTACCAGTACCAGATCAATGTGGAGCTATATACAGGCAGTACCAGTACCAGATCAATGTAGGCTATATACAGGCAGTACCAGTACCAGATCAATGTGGAGCTATATACGGGCAGTACCAGTACCAGATCAATGTGGAGCTATATACAGGCAGTACCAGATCAATGTGGAGCTATATACCCAGTACCAGATCAATGTGGAGCTATATACAGGCAGTACCAGTACCAGATCAATGTGGAGCTATATACAGGCAGTACCAGTACCAGATCAATGTTGAGCTATATACAGGCAGTACCAGTACCAGATCAATGTGGAGCTATATACAGGCAGTACCAGTACCAGATCAATGTGGAGCTATATACAGGCAGTACCAGATCAATGTGGAGCTATATACAGGAAGTACCAGTACCAGATCAATGTGGAGCTATATACAGGCAGTACCAGTACCAGATCAATGTGGAGCTATGTACAGGAAGTACCAGTACCAGATCAATGTGGAGCTATGTACAAAGAGTACCAGTACCAGATCAATGTGGAGTTATGTACAGAGAGTACCAGTACCAGATCAATGTGGAGCTATATACAAAGAGTACCAGTACCAGATCAATGTGGAGCTATATATGGGCAGTACCAGTACCAGATCAATGTGGAGCTATACAGGCAGTACCAGTACCAGATCAATGTGGAGCTATATACAGGCAGTACCAGTACCAGATCAATGTGGAGCTATGTACAGGAAGTACCAGTACCAGATCAATGTGGAGCTATGTACAGGAAGTACCAGATCAATGTGGAGCTATGTACACAGGGTACCAGATCAATGTGGAGCTATACACAGGGAGTACCAGTACCAGATTAATGTGGAGCTATACACAGGGAGTACCAGTACCAGATCAATGTGGAGCTATATACAAAGTGGAGCTATGTACAGAGAGTACCAGTACCAGATCAATGTGGAGCTATATACAGGCAGTACCAGTACCAGATGTGGAGCTATATACAGGAAGTACCAGTACCAGATCAATGTAGGCTATATACAGGCAGTACCAGTACCAGATCAATGTGGAGCTATATACGGGCAGTACCAGTACCAGATCAATGTGGAGCTATATACAGGCAGTACCAGATCAATGTGGAGCTATATACAGGAAGTACCAGTACCAGATCAATGTGGAGCTATATACAAAGAGTACCAGTACCAGATCAATGTGGAGCTATATACGGGCAGTACCAGTACCAGATCAATGTATACAGGCAGTACCAGTACCAGATCAATGTGGAGCTTTACAGGCAGTTCCAGTACCAGATCAATGTGGAGCTATATACAGGCAGTACCAGTACCAGATCAATGTGGAGCTATGTACAGGAAGTACCAGTACCAGATCAATGTTGAGCTATGTACAGGAAGTACCAGATCAATGTGGAGCTATGTACAGAGAGTACCAGTACCAGATCAATGTGGAGCTATACACAGGAGTACCAGTACCAGATTAATGTGGAGCTATACACAGGGAGTACCAGTACCAGATCAATGTGGAGCTATATACAAAGAGTACCAGTACCAGATCAATGTTGAGCTATATACAGGCAGTACCAGTACCAGATCAATGTAGGCTATGTACAGGAAGTACCAGCACCAGATCAATGTGGAGCTATGTACAGGAAGTACCAGTACCAGATCAATGTGGAGCTATGTACAAAGAGTACCAGTACCAGATCAATGTGGAGTTATGTACAGAGAGTACCAGTACCAGATCAATGTGGAGCTATATACAAAGAGTACAGTACCAGATCAATGTGGAGCTATGGGGCAGTACCAGTACCAGATCAATGTGGAGCTATATACAGGCAGTACCAGTACCAGATCAATGTGGAGCTATATACAGGCAGTTCCAGTACCAGATCAATGTGGAGCTATATACAGGGAGTACCAGTACCAGATCAATGTGGAGCTATGTACAGGAAGTACCAGTACCAGATCAATGTTGAGCTATGTACAGGAAGTACCAGATCAATGTGGAGCTATGTACAGAGAGTACCAGTACCAGATCAATGTGGAGCTATACACAGGGAGTACCAGTACCAGATTAATGTGGAGCTATACACAGGGAACCAGTACCAGATCAATGTGGAGCTATATACAAAGAGTACCAGTACCAGATCAATGTGGAATATGGGCAGTACCAGTACCAGATCAATGTGGAGCTATATACAGGCAGTACCAGTACCAGATCAATGTGGAATATACAGGCAGTACCAGTACCAGATCAATGTGGAGCTATGTACAGGAAGTACCAGTACCAGATCAATGTGGAGCTATGTACAGGAAGTACCAGATCAATGTGGAGCTATGTACACAGAGTACCAGTACCAGATCAATGTGGAGCTATACACAGGGAGTACCAGTACCAGATTAATGTGGAGCTATACACAGGGAGTACCAGTACCAGATCAATGTGGAGCTATATACAAAGAGTACCAGTACCAGATCAATGTGGAGCTATGTACAGAGAGTACCAGTACCAGATCAATGTGGAGCTATATACAGGCAGTACCAGTACCAGATCAATGTGGAGCTATATACAGGAAGTACCAGTACCAGATCAATGTAGGCTATATACAGGCAGTACCAGTACCAGATCAATGTGGAGCTATATAAGGGCAGTACCAGTACCAGATCAATGTGGAGCTATATACAGGCAGTACCAGATCAATGTGGAGCTATATACAGGAAGTACCAGTACCAGATCAATGTGGAGCTATATACAGGCAGTACCAGTACCAGATCAATGTGGAGCTATATACAGGCAGTACCAGTACCAGATCAATGTTGAGCTATATACAGGCAGTACCAGTACCAGATCAATGTAGGCTATGTACAGGAAGTACCAGCACCAGATCAATGTGGAGCTATGTACAGGAAGTACCAGTACCAGATCAATGTGGAGCTATGTACAAAGAGTACCAGTACCAGATCAATGTGGAGTTATGTACAGAGAGTACCAGTACCAGATCAATGTGGAGCTATATACAAAGAGTACCAGTACCAGATCAATGTGGAGCTATATACGGGCAGTACCAGTACCAGATCAATGTGGAGCTATATACAGGCAGTACCAGTACCAGATCAATGTGGAGCTATATACAGGCAGTTCCAGTACCAGATCAATGTGGAGCTATATACAGGCAGTACCAGTACCAGATCAATGTGGAGCTATGTACAGGAAGTACCAGTACCAGATCAATGTGGAGCTATGTACAGGAAGTACCAGATCAATGTGGAGCTATGTACAGAGAGTACCAGTACCAGATCAATGTGGAGCTATACACAGGGAGTACCAGTACGATTAATGTGGAGCTATACACAGGGAGTACCAGTACCAGATCAATGTGGAGCTAATACCAGTACCAGATCAATGAGAGGTACTTGAGGTAAATATTAAGGCAGGGTAAAGTGACAGAGTAGCAGCAGCATATGATGAGTGTAAAAGTGTGAATGTGTGTGCGTATGTGTGTTTGTACTGTGTCGGTATGCACGAGTGGGTGTACATGTGTTTGTGTTGTGTCGGTGTGTGTGTGTGCGTATGTAGTATATGTGTGAATGAGTGTGGGTTTTGTGTGAGATTGTCACGTAGTAAGTGTGAGTGAGTGAATATATACAGTAATGTATGTATATAGTCTTGTAAGTGTGCATAGAGTCAGTGAACTGTTTACTTGGACAGTCGCCTATCACAGACCAGCAGTGTGTGTTAAAGAGCAAGGGGGGGGTGGGGGAGAGTTCTCCAAAGCCTCAACTAATATTAATTTTGACATGGTGACAAATAGCCCAGCTTTCAAAGGCAATTTCAGAGAGAAACAGAAAACCATAGTCACATTTGTTTGACCCAGGACTGAGTTTGGGAAACCCTGGGCTAAATTACTAAAATGGAAATCATTTGAATAAATCGGAACCTAATCCTTATTAAGTACACTGCTTTGACCAGATCCAAATGAGCCCTGGTCAAATGTAGTGCACTATATAGGGGATAGTGTGCCATTTGGGACGCAAACAGTGTGTCCTCCCGATATGGCTTTGAGCAACCGGTTTTAATACATTTGTAACTTATCAGACCTTAAGCCATTGTCTCGATTCAGAGGGCGTCACTCTAAGCGATGCTCGTCCCTCAACATCTGTCTTGTAGGATGTGGAACTCAATTTTAAATGTTTTTTTATTCCAAAGCATCCACCATTTAAAAAACAAAAACATAGTTCCTGATTTATGATGTCCCTGTGCTATGACCTTGGATGAAATAGGCAGAATAACTAGCAAATGTATGACAAAGGTTGTGACAGTGATTTAATAGTTTGCAATTGTGAGAAAATAAAAACAAAGCAGTGGCTATCTCCTGCAAAAATTCTGACATTGGTGCAGTGACTTAACCTGCTGCTTAGCAAATGGTTGTTGCTAGCTTACTTACATAGTTAGATAGCTAGCTCTACATTGACTGACAAAACAAATTGTTGTTGCTAGCTTACTTACATAGTTAGATAGCTAGCTCTACATTGACTGACAAAACAAATGGTTGTTGCTAGCTTACTTACATAGTTAGATAGCTAGCTCTACATTGACTGACAAAACAAATTGTTGTTGCTAGCTTACTTACATAGTTAGATAGCTAGCTCTACATTGACTGACAAAACAAATTGTTGTTGCTAGCTTACTTACATAGTTAGATAGCTAGCTCTACATTGACTGACAAAAAAAATGGTTAGTCTGTTTAAATTATCCTGAAGTTGTAGACATGCAGCCCCAAAATTAAAGGGACATTTCACCGCTGCTCTTTCACAGTATAAGACCATGAATATGTTATTAAGATATAATATGTGTCATACACATCTTGAATTTCCTCACTACACGCAAATACATGCATTTCTGCATCTGAACAGTAGGAAAGGGCCAGCTATATTTCCTGGTTGTAAGCTAACCACAATATCCAGAACTGATAGTGATTACAAGATGGAGTTCCACCCCTGTCGAGGTGGATCCAGTTGAGCTGAGAATGGGCGTCAACAGGTAGCTAATATCACTCACTGGACCAGCCATAGAACATCAGCTAACAACAACTATCTATTTTTATTTTTGTGTTGACAACAACTGCAAAGTTTAGTGTATGTGCAACTACAAGCAAGTACAGGCTTCTGGGGTAACATTTCATCAGTTACCTGCCGGAGATATTCCTCGGAGCCGACAGTGGCTGGCGGCAATAAAGAACGCTGCTTATAATGTGAATCCTCCCGTGGAGAATTCTGTGTTTAAGGCCAGCACTTTCAGCCTGCGGATTTCGAAAATTACCTGAAAAATATGATCTCAACTGATGGGGTTGCCAGGTCATAGAAAGTTGAAAAGTGAAGCTATTCCATTGTTTCCCCCATCACTTCAAAGAGGAAGGCATCCAATCAGCCAACATCAGCGCAGAAGAAAGTCGAGCAGAGGTAACGTATCTAAATTAGGTAGCAAACTACATTTATTTGGTCTAAACCAGAATTTTGCTTGCTAGCTTTCATAATACGCTGACTAGACATTCCAACGCAAATCAATGTAATTAGCCAGCTGCTATCTGCCGATGTGATTTGTAACTTTGCATGCTAATGTTAGCTAACTAACTACCGCAGATGTTAATGTCACTCGTCTATGTGTTCTATTTACAGAGTCCGATCCCATCAACATCAAGCTCAGCACCAGGAACTAGTGTAAGTCACCTTTGCTAAATCTTTCCATGACTCCATGAGGAGTAAATAAATGTACTGGAGCTAGGCATAAACATCGTCCATGTCTTGTTGCCACGGTTGGTGTGTTTACAAGTATGCTACTATATTAGCTTACTTTTTTCCTCATCAATCTACACACAATGCCCCATAATGACAAAGCGAAAACTTTGCGAATTTATTAAAAATAAAAAACAGATACCTTATTTACATAAGTATTCAGCTCCTTTGCTATGAGACTCGAAATTGAGTGCAGGTGTATCCTGTTTCTATTGATCATCCTTGAGATGTTTCTACAACATGATTGGAGTCCACCTGTGGTAAATTCAATTGATTGGAAATTATTTGGAAAGGCACACACCTGTCAATATAAGTTCCCACAGTTGACATGTCCGTGCAAAAATCACACCATGAAGTCAAAGGAATTGTCCGCAGAGCTCCAAGACAGGATTGTGTCGAGGCACAGATCTGGGGAAGGGTACCAAAAAAGGTCTGCAGCATTGAAGGTCCCCAAGAACACAGTGGCCTCCATTATTCTTAAATGGAAGAAGTTTGGAACCCCCAAGACTCTTCCTAGAACTGGCCACCCGGCCAAAGCAATTGGGGGAGACGAACCTTGGTCAGAAAGGTAACCATGAACCTGATGGTCACTCTGACAGCGCTCCAGAGTTCCTCTGTGGAGATGGGAGAACCTTTCAGAAGGAAAACCATCTCTGCAGCAATCCACCAATCAGGCCTTTATGGTAGAGTGGCCAAAAGGCACCCAAAGGACTCAGACCATGAGAAACAAGATTCTCTTGTCTGATGAAACAAAGATTGAACTGTTTGGACTGAATGCCAAGCGTCAAGTCTGGAGGAAACCTGGCACCATCCCTACGGTGAGGCATGGTGGTGGGATTGGAAGTCTAGTCAGGATCAAGGCAAAGATGAACGTAGAAAAGTACAGAGAGATCCTCGATGAAAACCTGTTTCAGAGCGCTCAGGACCTCAGACTGGGGCAAAGGTTCACCTTCCAACAGGACAACGACCCTAAGCACACAGCCAAGACAACGCAGTAGTGGCTTTGGGACAAGTCTCTGAATGTCCTTGAGTGGCCCAGCTAGAGCCTGGACTTGAACCCGATCAAACATCTCTGGAGAGACCTGAAAATAGCCCTGCAGCGAGGCTCCCCATCCAACTTGACAGAGCTTGAGAGGATCTGCAAAGAATGGGAGAAACTCCCAAAATACAGGTGTGCCAAGCTTGTAGCATCATATCCAAGCAGACTTGAGGCTGTAATCGCTTAGGTGTGGTAGGGTAAACATTTTTACAAAATACCAATTCATCTTCAATTCAAAATAGTCAATAGTGAAATATCAAAACAACACCAACAACTCAGTGAGTCAGGATCTCTGTTTTTCATCAAATGAACATCACCTATGAATAGTCATTCTTTCTGGAGGCCTGCTGTTCCTCTGACACCTTCGCAGTGTCTGAGTTACTGTTTCAGAAGCTACTTTCACACTCCCAGTACCTGGTGTCACTGGTCAAAACCACATCCATCAATACAGCTACAACTTCTTCTGTAATATTCTCTGTATTATGGAGCCTTAGTTGATTGTTTATGAGTCTAAATTGGAGAAAAGCAGAGGTATTAGTAAGAAGGGGATGGTGTGGGTAACTGACTGGTGTCTGTTGGGTGTGGGTAATGTGTGTGTGAAGGTTAGTATGCATGATCTTTTGACACAAGGGGGATGGGTGGATATAGTGCCTAGTAGTGGTCCATGAGACACCTAGTATTTGTACTGGTGCATGTCCTGAACTGATGATATCTTGCTATCCTGGAGCATAAGAATGTGGGGTGAAACAAGCCAGGACAGCAACAAGGTGTTTATGAAAGCACAATCCCCTCTTGAGAAAACAAAATCATCAATACACAAGTCAAGTACTCCTCAAAGTGTTCACACCAATGAGGTCAGTTCTTTGGCATGGGGAAGAGGGACTGTTAGTATTCTCTTCTAGCCTATTCACTCTATTTTTGGCGGTGCTTCTCTACTCAACCACACTACTGTAGGTGCTCATACAAAACAATACATGACTAGACTGTCTACAAGTCAAGCCCCCTCAACCTTTTCATACTCTTGCAGTCAATTATTTAGCATGGGGGAGAGGGGCTGTTAGTATACACTTCACTCTATTGTTGGCTGTGCTTGTCTACTCAACCACACAGCTGTAGGTGATCATACATAGCAAACATTTCACACTTTTGCTAATAGAACATCTCAATACCCCATTATTAACTCTGGGTGTAACAAAATACATACCAGTCTACTCTACTCTACCCTTTTTTGTTTACAAATTAACATGGTTTATTGTATGCTTACACATCCTCATGATCTGTCTTCATGCCTTTCCAGGAGACTTTCAGTGCAAACAAATCTTCTGCAAGAGGTTGAAGTAGTGGGTGATGTAGAGTGTACGAGCCCAGAACTGACCACTTCGGGGAGAGGCTTGTCCACCTGGCTGCGGAGAGGAGAACGGACAAGACGGCGGTCTACAAGCAACCAGTCACAGCTTCCCAAACCCAACAACCCTGCCAACAGCGCCAAAGCCTGCTAAACCAGCTGCCAAAAACAAGGTTCACCAGCTGAAGAACATTCAGGACCCTGTCTGGAACATTCAGCCTACACAACATCCATATTCATTTAGACTGATGTTGTACTATCATATAGAATGCCTAGTATGCTCACAAATGCATTGTGGTATAGATATTGCTAGCTCTTGTATACATGTATATAGTGGAGTTTGATCAAATGTTTTATATAATCTTTTTTTACAAGGGTATTGACAAGTGACTAAATGATTCCAGCAGCATCAGAAAACAAAGTATTGACTTCAACTTCTGGATCAATTCATTGTGGTATTCATGTAATGTATTTGGAAGTAACTAGCTACAATGTTGATACTAAAACAAGTGATGCATGGACTTGGTGTATCATTTCAACTTTCATTTGTTGGTAAGTAAACATGTTTCAATACAACAGTAGATTAGTCTGTCAATAGTAAGTAGATTGACAGTAGATTTGTCTGTCAATAGTAAGTAGATTAGTCTGTCAATAGTAAGTAGATTGACAGTAGATTAGTCTGTCAATAGTAAGTAGATTAGTCTGTCAATAGTAAGTAGATTAGTCTGTCAATAGTAAGTTAGTCTGTCAATAGTAGATTAGTCTGTCAATAGTAAGTAGATTAGTCTGTCAATAGTAAGTAGATTAGTCTGTCAATAGTAAGTAGATTGACAGTAGATTAGTCTGTCAATAGTAAGTAGATTGACAGTAGATTAGTCTGTCAATAGTAAGTAGATTGACAGTAGATTAGTCTGTCAATAGTAAGTAGATTAGTCTGTCAATGGTAGAGATTAGTCTGTCAATAGTAAGTAGATTGACAGTCTTAGTCTGTCAATAGTAAGTAGATTAGTCTGTCAATAGTAAGTAGATTGACAGTAGATTAGAATAGTAAGTAGATTAGTCTGTCAATAGTAAGTAGATTGACAGTAGATTAGTCTGTCAATCTGTCAATAGTAAGTAGATTGACAGTAGATTAGTCTGTCAATAGTAAGTAGATTAGTCTGTCAATAGTAGATTGACAGTAGATTAGTCTGTCAATAGTAAGTAGATTAGTCTGTCAATAGTAAGTAGATTGACAGTATATATAATATATATATAAGCTGTTTAGCAGACGCTATCCAAAGCGATTACAGTCATGTCATACATTCTACGTAATCGAACCCACTACCCTGGCGTTACAAGCGCCATGCTGAGCTACAGAAGGACCACAGTAGATTAGTCTGTCAATATAGCAAACAAGTAGACATGGCTTGTATTCAAGAGAAAGTTTAAATTCTCTGGAGACTCAGGTGAGTTTACACAGCAGTATGCAGGAACAGTTATGGCAATGTATGGCATATACACTGAGTGTACAAAACATTAGGAACAGAATGACTAGGTGAAAGCTTTGATTCCGTATTGATGTCACTTGTTAAATCCACTTCAATCAGTGTAGATGAAGGGAAAAATAATCATTTTTAAGCCTTAAGACAACTGAAACATGGATTGTGTATGTGTGCCATTCAGAGGGTGAATGGGCAAGACAAAATATTGAAGTGCCTTTGAACAGGGTATGGTAATAGGTGCCAGGCTCACCGGTTTGAGTGTGTCAAAGACACACAGTTTCCCATGTGTATCGAGAATGGTCCACCACACAAAGGACATCCAGCCAATTTGACACAGCTGTGGGAAGCATTGGAGGCAATATGGGCCAGCATCCATGTGAAACGCTTTCGACAGATTGTAGAGTCCATGCCCAGACGAATTGAGGCTGTTCTGACGTCAACGGGGTACATGCTCCTAATGTTTTATACCCTCAGTGTATACAGTAGACGGAACATATACTACTAAACGCCTCTAATAAATACTACAGTTATACAAAGGGACTGCTTGTATGTGCGTTGCAGTGAGGTGTTTGGAGTCACTTTGATACCAGGGGTGATTGTTGTTTTGGGACGTTTCACATCTCCTCTCCTCCTTACTTCTTTGTATTCAACATACTGTCCATCCTGTGAGGGATAAATTGCTTGAATGTCCTCAACAACGCACGCAGGCAAGGGGATTCAGTGTCCTCTGCCTAGCTTCTCCCCATGTACAACAAACTCCAACAATAATCTGTAGGCCACCAAGCAGTATTGTCTGAAAGAGAATGACAAAAACGCTATTATTCTTTAAATGGACAATCGTTGTGTACTGTCTATATTCCTAATGTAGCAGCACGATGCAGAATATGACACATCTTGCAGACACACGTTAACTAGCTATTTAGTTAGCTAGCTACAACACAGGTACAGTTACTTAATGACTAATATGACTCATAAAGCCAAAATCATTCCTTTACTCGTTCTCCAGTTTGGCTCCTAATGAGATGCACTGAGGCTAGCTAGGCTAGGTTCTCCAGTAAGAGCTGTCTGTGCTTGAACACCGTTATGTGTACCTCAGTGGACCGCACCCGCATAGGCTCCACCAGTCTTGAATCGCCATCGCTGCTTGCTGGTCTCACAATTTTTGTTCTCGCTCTCTCAACTCCTCTTCCGTGTATTCCAGCTCAAATGAAAATGGCTGTATGTCCCTTTGTAAAAGAACACTGAAACTGCGTCGTCCAGGTCTTCTTGGAAAGAAGAATCATCGAAAGCAGCCTTTGTAATTATTTACCAATCTCGGACAGACAGTGCATGGTAACATAGCTCCCGTTAGCCTGTAGAAAACTAGTACTGCTCCCATTTTCAAAAAGCCCGCCTTCGAGCGTGGGAACACAATTTGACAAGGAAGTAGGGCTTTACAAAGCCAGGGAAAATGAGTCAACCTAATGTCGTGGCAGATAGGAACATCGTTGAGACAAGTCCAATGGCTCTATTGAACAAGGACAACCATATCTACTCACGACTAGCGTGATTGTGCAATCCGCAAAACACCAAGGCCACAATAATTGCTACAAAACATGACACCTCTATCAAGCGATGACATCACTCTCCTGGTGCGAAAATTCAAATGTACGGCTATGGTGCATAATTATGCCTGAAACACATCTATCTCATCACTCATGATTATGTAGGGAGACTGGAAAAGCACCCAAAACAGATTCTAGTGTAGCGGTGAAGTTTCCCTTTAAGAGGGACTGTAATCAGAAATCAGTTGGTAAATAAGCATGTTTCCCTGCGATTGATAATGCTACTTTGTATCGTTGGCTCTGCTGAACACAGCAGTTGACTTGGGAGGCTACTGCAATCACTCGCGGCATAACAGCTGCTTCATGAAAACTCATAATAATGCTAGCTAGCATTTGTTGGAAGCATTCAACATTGTCTGTGTAGCACATAGTCATTAGCTGGTTAATAGCAGCATCATTTCAGTGACTGGCTCAGCGAGCAGCTAACGATAGCTAAATAATTTGCAGGTTGACTTTTATTGTGACGAATCTTGCCCTGGAAGCAGAACTAGGCAATTCCCACTAGATGGGAACGTCAACATTGGCTATATCGTAAAATAAATGAATGAAAACAAAAATGTGCTTTTTCGACTCTGTCAATCACCGTATTCTTATTGGCAGACTCAACAGCCTTGGTTTCTCAAATGACTGTCTCGCCTGGTTCACCAACCTACTTCTCAGACAGAGTTCAGTGTGTCATATCGGACGGCCTGTTGTCCGGACCTCTGGCAGTCTCTATGGTGGTGTCACAGGGTTCAATTCTCGGGCCAACTCATTTCTCTGTATATATCAACAATGTCGCTCTTGCTGCAGGTGATTCCCTGATCCACCTCTACGCAGACAATACCATTCTGTATACATCTGGCCCTTCTTTGGACATTGTCTTAACTAACTTCCAATGAGCTTCAATGCCATACAACACTCCCTCCGTGGCCTCCAACTGCTCTTAAACGCTAGTAAAACCAAATGCATGCTTTCCAATCGTTCGCTGCCCGCACCCGCCCGCCCGACTAGCATCACTACTCTAGACGGTTCTGACTTAGAATATGTGGACAACTACAAATACCTAGGTGTCTGGCTAGACTGTAAACTCTCCTTCCAGACTCATATTAAACATCTCCAATCCAAAATTGAATCTAGAATCGGCTTCCTATTTTGCAACAAAGCCTCCTTCACAAACATACCCTCGTAAAACTGACTATCCTACCGATCCTCGACTTCGGCGATGTCATTTACAAAATAGCTTCCAATACTCTACTTAGCAAACTAGATGCAGTCTATCACAGTGCCAAACGTTTTGTCACCAAAGCCCCATATACCACCCACCACTGCGATCTGCATGCTCTAGTTGGCTGGCCCTCGCTACATATTCGTTGCCAGACCCACTGGCTCCAGGTCATCTATAACTCTAGGCGGTCTATGCTAGGTAAATATCAACACCCACCCGTAGCACGCGCTCCAGCAAGTATATTTCACTGGTCTTCCCCAAAGCCAACACCTCATTTGACCGCTTTTCCTTCCAGTTGTCTGCTGCCAATGACTGGAAAGAATTGCAAAAATCACTGAAGCTGGAGACTAATATTTCCCTCACTAACTTTAAACATCAGCTATCTGAGGAGCTAAAGGATTGCTGCAGCTGTACATAGCCCATCTATAAATTGCCCATCCAATCTACCTACCTCATCCCCATATTGTTTTTATCTACTTTTCTGCTCTTTTGCACACCAGTATTTCTACTTGCACATCACCATCTGCTCATCTATCAATCCAGTGTTAATTTGCTAAATTGTAATTACTTCACTACTATGGCCTATTTATTGCCTAACCTCTTCATGCCATTTGCACACACTGTATATAGACTTTCTTTTTTTTCTATTGTGTTATTGACTGTACGCTTGTTTATTCCATGTGTAACTCTGTTGTTGTTTGTGTCGCACTGCTTTGCTTTATCTTGGCACAGGTCGCAGTTGTAAATGAGAACTTGTTCTCAACTAGCTTACCTGGTTATGAAGGTGAAATAAAAATAAATAAAAAATTAATCTCAAACCCCTTACTTCACTCCCGTCTGCAACCCCCTATCTCAAACCTCCTACTTCACTCCAGTCTGCAACCCCCTATTTCAAACCCCCTACTTCACTCCAGTCTGCAACCCCCTATCTCAAACCCCCTACTTCACTACAGTCTGCAACCCCCTATCTCAAACCCCCTACTTCACTCCCGTCTGCAACCCCCTATCTCAAACCCCTTACTTCACTCCAGTCTGCAACCCCCTATCTCAAACCTCCTACTTCACTCCAGTCTGCAACCCCCTATCTCAAACCCCCTACTTCACTCCAGTCTGCAACCCCCTATCTCAAACCTCCTACTTCACTCCAGTCTGCAACCCCCTATCTCAAACCTCCTACTTCACTCCAGTCTGCAACCCCCTATCTCAAACCTCCTACTTCACTCCAGTCTGCAACCCCCTATCTCAAACCTCCTACTTCACTCCAGTCTGCAACCCCCTATCTCAAACCTCCTACTTCACTCCAGTCTGCAACCCCCTATCTCAAACCTCCTACTTCACTCCAGTCTGCAACCCCCTATCTCAAACCTCCTACTTCACTCCAGTCTGCAACCCCCTATCTCAAACCTCCTACTTCACTCCAGTCTGCAACCCCCTATCCCAAACCCCCTACTTCACTCCAGTCTGCAACCCCCTATCTCAAACTCCCTACTTCACTCCAGTCTGCAACCCCCTATCTCAAAACCCCTACTTCACTCCAGTCTGCAACCCCCTATCTCAAACACCCTACATCAGTCCAGTCTAGAACCAAACCGTTATCACCTAAAGCTCCTTGCTTTCCCAAAGACGCCCACCATTCAGTAATAGATGAGTGTCTCCCAGACATTGGAGTTTCTCACATCTGACTTTGAGAGGTGTAGTTGCAAATTATTTAACCTGTTATTTTTGGTCTTACCCACATAAGGGTAATGGGAAGATCATTTGATTACACTGGCGTTTTTCCCTTTACACTGGCGTTTTCCCCTTACACTGGCGTTTTGCCCCTTATACTGGCGTTTTCCCCTTACACTGGCATTTTCCCCTTATACTGGCGTTTTCCCCCTTATACTGGCATTCTCCCCTTATACTGGCGTATTCCCCCTTATACTGGCATTCTCCCCTTATACTGGCGTTTTCCCCCTTATACTGGCGTTTTCCCCTTATACTGGCGTTTTCCCTTTACTGGTGTTTTCCCTTTATACTGGCGTTTTCCCTTTACTGGTGTTTTCCCTTTACACTGGCATTTTAATAATAATAATAATAATATTTTCCCCTTTAGCACTGACGCTTTTATCACTGGCGACTTACAGTCATGTGCGTTTTCCCTTTACACTGGCATTTTCCCCTGTGGCGTTTTCCCCTTACACTGGCGTTTTCCTTATACTGGAGTTTTGCCCCTTATGCTTTACCAACTGGCGTTTTCCCTGACACTGGCATTTTCCCCTTACACTGGAGTTTTCCCCTTATACTGGCGTTTTGCCCTTATACTGGCGTCTTGCCTTTATACTGGCGTTTTCCCCTTATACTGGCGTTTTCCCCTTACACTGGCGTTTTCCCCTGACACTGGCATTTTCCCCTTACACTGGAGTTTTCCCCTTATACTGGCGTTTTGCCCCTTACACTGGCGTTTTGCCTTTATACTGGCGTTTTCCCCCTTATACTGGCGTTTTCCCCTACACTGGCGTTTTCCCTACACTGGCATTTTCCCCTTACACTGGAGTTTTCCCCTTATACTGG
The DNA here is from genome assembly GCF_023373465.1 of Oncorhynchus keta. Classification (NCBI taxonomy): domain Eukaryota; kingdom Metazoa; phylum Chordata; class Actinopteri; order Salmoniformes; family Salmonidae; genus Oncorhynchus; species Oncorhynchus keta. The sequence goes on along the minus strand of NC_068435.1, from coordinate 39,922,557 downwards.
CGTTTTGCCCCTTACACTGGCGTTTTGCCTTTATACTGGCGTTTTCCCCCTAATACTGGCGTTTTCCCCCTATACTGGCGTTTTCCCCCTTATACTGGCGTTTTCCCCCTTATACTGGTGTTTTCCCCCCTATACTGGCGTTTTCCCCCCTATACTGGCGTTTTGCCTTTATACTGGCGTTTTCCCCCTAATACTGGCGTTTTCCCCCCTATACTGGCGTTTTCCCCCTTATACTGGCGTTTTCCCCCCTATACTGGTGTTTTCCCCCCTATACTGGCGTTTTCCCCCTTATACTGCCGTTTTCCCCTTACACTGGCGTTTTGCCCCTTACACTGGCGTTTTGCCTTTATACTGGCGTTTTCCCCTTAATACTGGCGTTTTCCCCCCTATACTGGCGTTTTCCCCCTTATACTGGCGTTTTCCCCCCTATACTGGCGTTTTCCCCCTTATACTGGCGTTTTCCCCCTGGCGTTTTCCCCCTATACTGGCGTTTTCCCCTTATACTGGCGTTTTCCCCCTATACTGGTGTTTTCCCCTATACTGGCGTTTTCCCCTTATACTGCCGTTTCCCTTATACTGGCGTTTTCCCGTTTTGCCTTTATACTGGCGTTTTCCCCTAATACTGGCGTTTTCCCCCTATACTGCCGTTTTCCCCCTTATACTGGCGTTTTCCCCCTATACTGGCGTTTTCCCCCTATACTACTGGCGTTTTCCCCCCTATACTGGCGTTTTCCCCCTATACTGGCGTTTTCCCCCTATACTGGCGTTTTCCCCCTATACTGGCGTTTTCCCCCTATACTGGCGTTTTCTGGGCGTTTTCCCCCTATACTGGCGTTTTCCCTTTATACTGGCGTTTTCCCCCTACACTGGCGTTTTCCCCTTACACTGGCGTTTTCCCCTTACACTGGCGTTTTCCCCTTATACTGGCGTTTTCCCCTTACACTGGCGTTTTCCCCTTACACTGGCGTTTTCCCCTTACACTGGCGTTTTCCCCTTATACTGGCGTTTTCCCCTTATACTGGAGTTTTGCCCCTTATACTGGCGTTTTCCCCTTACACTGGCGTTTTCCCCTGACACTGGCATTTTCCCCTTACACTGGAGTTTTCCCCTTATACTGGCGTTTTGCCCCTTACACTGGCGTTTTGCCTTTATACTGGCGTTTTCCCCCTTATACTGGCGTTTTCCCCTTACACTGGCGTTTTCCCCTGACACTGGCATTTTCCCCTTACACTGGAGTTTTCCCCTTATACTGGCGTTTTGCCCCTTACACTGGCGTTTTGCCTTTATACTGGCGTTTTCCCCCTAATACTGGCGTTTTCCCCCGATACTGGCGTTTTCCCCCTTATACTGGCGTTTTCCCCCTTATACTGGTGTTTTCCCCCCTATACTGGCGTTTTACTCCCAAATCTGGCGTTTTGCCTTTATACTGGCGTTTTCCCCTTAATACTGGCGTTTTCCCCACTATACTGGCGTTTTCCCCCTTATACTGGCGTTTTCCCCCCTATACTGGTGTTTTCCCCCCTATACTGGCGTTTTCCCCCTTATACTGCCGTTTTCCCCTTACACTGGCGTTTTGCCCCTTACACTGGCGTTTTGCCTTTATACTGGCGTTTTCCCCCTAATACTGGCGTTTTCCCCCCTATACTGGCGTTTTCCCCCTTATACTGGCGTTTTCCCCCCTATACTGGCGTTTTCCCCCCTATACTGGCGTTTTCCCCCTTATACTGGCGTTTTCCCCCCTATACTGGCGTTTTCCCCCTAATACTGGCGTTTTCCCCTATACTGGCGTTTTCCCCCTTATACTGGCGTTTTACCCCCTATACTGGCGTTTTCCCCCCTATACTGGCGTTTTCCCCCTTATACTGGCGTTTTCCCCCCTATACTGGCGTTTTCCCCCTTATACTGGCGTTTTCCCCTTATACTGGCGTTTTCCCCTTATACTGGAGTTTTCCCCCTTACACTGGCGTTTTCCCCCTTACACTGACGTTTTGCCCCTTACACTGGCGTTTTGCCTTTATACTGGCGTTTTCCCCCTAATACTGGCGTTTTCCCCCCTATACTGGCGTTTTCCCCCTTATACTGGCGTTTTCCCCTATACCCGCGTTTTCCCCTTATACTGGCGTTTTCCCCTTATACTGGCGTTTTCCCCTTATACTGGCGTTTTCCCCCTTATACTGGCGTTTTCCCCCCTATACTGGCGTTTTCACCCTTATACTGGCGTTTTCCAATTATAATGGCGTTTTCCCCTTATACTGGCATTTTCCCCTTATACTGGCGTTTTCCCCTGATACTGGCGTTTTGCCCCTTATACTGGCGTTTTCCCCCCTATACTGGCGTTTTCCCCTCTATACTGCCGTTTTCCCCCTTATACTGGCGTTTTCCCCTTATACTGGCGTTTTCCCCTTATACTGGCGTTTTCCCTTATACTGGCGTTTTCCTTATACTGGCGTTTTCCCCTTATACTGGAGTTTTCCCCTTACACTGGCGTTTTCCCCTTACACTGGCGTTTTGCCTTACACTGGCGTTTTGCCCCTTATACTGGCGCTTTCCCCCTTATACTGGCGTTTTCCCCTTATACTGGCGTTTTGCCCCTTATACTGGCGTTTTCCCCCCTATACTGGCGTTTTCCCCCTATACTGCCGTTTTCCCCTTATACTGGCGTTTTCCCCCTTATACTGGCGTTTTCCCCTTATACTGGCGTTTTCCCTTATACTGGCGTTTTCCCCTTATACTGGCGTTTTGCCCCTTATACTGGCGTTTTCTCCTTACACTGGCATTTTCCCCTTATACTGGCATTTGCCCCTTATACTGGCGTTTTGCCCTCATACTGGCATTTTGCCCCTTATACTGGCGTTTTGCCCTTATACTGGCGTTTTCCCCCTTATACTGGCATTTTCCCCTTATACTGGCGTTTTCCCCCTTATACTGGCGTTTTCCCCTTATACTGGCATTTTCCCCTTATACTGGCGTTTTTCCCTATACTGGCGTTTTCCCCTTATACTGGCGTTTTCCCCCTTATACTGGCGTTTTCCCCCTTATACTGGCGTTTTCCCCTTATACTGGCGTTTTCCCCTTATACTGGCGTTTTCCCCCTTATACTGGCGTTTTCCCCTTACACTGGCGTTTTCCCCTTACACTGGCGTTTTGCCCCTTATACTGGCGTTTTCCCCCTTATACTGGCGTTTTCCCCCAATACTGGCGTTTTCCCCTTATACTGGCGTTTTCCCCTAATACTGGCGTTTTCCCCCCTATACTGGAGTTTTCCCCTTATACTGGCGTTTTCCCCTATACTGGCGTTTTCCCCCTATACTGGCGTTTTCCCCCTTATACTGGCGTTTTCCCCTATACTGGCGTTTTCCCCTTATACTGGCCCCTTATACTGGCGTTTTCCCCTTATACTGGCATTTTCCCCTGATACTGGCGTTTTCCCTTATACTGGCGTTTTGCCCCTTATACTGGCGTTTTGCCCTATACTGGCGTTTTCCCCCTCTATACTGGCGTTTTCCCCTTATACTGGCGTTTTCCCCTTATACTGGCGTTTTCCCCTATACTGGCGTTTTCCCCTTTACTGGCGTTTTCCCCTATACTGGCGTTTTCCCCTTATACTGGCGTTTTCCCCTTATACTGGCGTTTTCCCCCTTACACTGGCGTTTTCCCCCTACACTGGCGTTTTGCCCCTTATACTGGCGTTTCCCCCTATACTGGCGTTTTCCCTATACTGGCGTTTTACCCCTTATACTGGCGTTTTCCCCCTATACTGGCGTTTTCCCCTCTATACTGCCGTTTTCCCCTTATACTGGCGTTTTCCCCCTTATACTGGCGTTTTCCCCTTATACTGGCGTTTTCTCCTTATACTGGCGTTTTCCCCCTTACTGGCGTTTTCCCCTTATACTGGAGTTTTCCCCCTTACACTGGCGTTTTCCCCCTTACACTGGCGTTTTCCCCTTACACTGGCGTTTTGCCCCTTATACTGGCGCTTTCCCCTTATACTGGCGTTTTCCCCTTATACTGGCGTTTTGCCCCTTACACTGGCGTTTTCCCTTATACTGGCGTTTTCCCCTGACACTGGCGTTTTCCCCTTATACTGGCGTTTTCCCCGTTATACTGGCGTTTTGCCCTTATACTGGCGTTTTGCCTTTATACTGGCATTTTCCCCCTTATACTGGCGTTTTGCCCCTTATACTGACGTTTTCCCTTACACTGGCATTTTCCCCTTATACTGGCGTTTTCCCCTTATACTGGCGTTTTACCCCCCTATACTGGCGTTTTCCCCTATACTGGCGTTTTCCCCCTAATACTGGCGTTTTCCCCCTATACTGGCGTTTTCCCCCTTATACTGGCGTTTTCCCCCTATACTGGCGTTTTCCCCCTATACTGGCGTTTTCCCCTTACACTGGCGTTTTCCCCTTACACTGGCATTTTGCCCCTTACACTGGCGTTTTGCCTTTATACTGGCGTTTTCCCCCTAATACTGGCGTTTTCCCCCTATACTGGCGTTTTCCCCTAATACTGGCGTTTTCCCCTATACCCGTTTTCCCTTATACTGGCGTTTTACCCCTTATACTGGCGTTTTCCCCCTTACTGGCGTTTTCCCTTATACTGGCGTTTTTCCCCCTTACTGGCGTTTTCTTATACTGGCGTTTTCCCCTTATAATGGCGTTTTCCCCTTATACTGGCGTTTTCCCCTGATACTGGCGTTTTCCCCTGATACTGGCGTTTTGCCCTTATACTGGCGTTTTCCCCCTATACTGTTTTCCCCTTATACTGGCGTTTTCCCCCTTATACTGGCGTTTTCCCCTTATACTGGCGTTTTCCCCCTATACTGGCGTTTTCCCTTATACTGGCGTTTTCCCCCTTATACTGGCGTTTTCCCCTTATACTGGAGTTTTGCCCTTATACTGGCGTTTTCCCCTTACACTGGCGTTTTCCCCTTACACTGGCATTTTCCCCTTACACTGGCGTTTTCCCCTTATACTGGCGTTTTCCCCTTATACTGGCGTTTTGCCCCTTTATACTGGCGTTTTCCCCTAATACTGGCGTTTTACCCCTATACTGGCGTTTTCCCCCTTATACTGGCGTTTCCCCCCTTATACTGGCGTTTTCCCCTTATACTGGCGTTTTCCCCTTATACTGGCGTTTTGCCTTATACTGGCGTTTTCCCCTTATACTGGCGTTTTCCCCTATACTGGCATTTTCCCCTTATACTGGCGTTTTGCCCCTTATACTGGCGTTTTGCCCTTATACTGGCGTTTTGCCCCTTATACTGGCGTTTTGCCCCTTGCCTGGCGTTTGCCCCTTATACTGGCGTTTTGCCTTTATACTGGCGTTTGCCCTTATACTGGCATTTTCCCCTTATACTGGCGTTTATACTGGCGTTTTCCCTTATACTGGCGTTTTCCCCTTATACTGGCGTTTTATACTGGCCCCCTATACTGGCGTTTCCCTATACTGGCGTTTTCCCCTTATACTGGCGTTTTCCCCCTTATACTGGCGTTTTACTGACCTTATACTGGCGTTTTCCCTTATACTGGCGTTTTCCCCTTATACTGAGTTTTCCCTTACACTGGCATTTTCCCCTTACACTGGCGTTTTGCCCTTATACTGGCGTTTTGCCCTTATACTGGCGTTTTCCCCTTATACTGGCGTTTTCCTTATACTGGCGTTTTCCCTATACCCTTATACCCGCGTTTTCCCTTATACTGGCGTTTTACCCCTATACTGGCGTTTTCCCCTATACTGGCGTTTTCCCCTTATACCCTAATACTGGCGTTTTGCCCCCTTATACTGGCATATACTGGCGTTTTCCCCCTTATACTGGCGTTTTTATAATGGCGTTTTCCCCTTATACTGGCATTTTCCCCTGATACTGGCGTTTTCCCCTGATACTGGCGTTTTTGCCCTTATACTGGCGTTTTACCCCCTATACTGGCGTTTTCCCCTATACTGCCGTTTTCCCCTTATACTGGCGTTTTCCCCTTATACTGGCGTTTTACTCCTTATAATGGCGTTTTTCCTTATACTGGCGTTTTCCCCTTATACTGGCGTTTTCCCTTATACTGGCAGTTTTCCCCTTACACTGGCGTTTTCCCCTTACACTGGCGTTTTCCCCCTTACACTGGCGTTTTCCCCTTATACTGGCGCTTTCCCCTTATACTGGCGTTTTCCCCCCTATACTGGCGTTTTACCCCTTACACTGGCGTTTTCCCCCCTATACTGGCGTTTTCCCCTCTATACTGCCGTTTTCCCCCTTATACTGGCGTTTTCCTCGTTATACTGGCGTTTTCTCCTTATACTGGCGTTTTCTCCTTATACTGGCGTTTTCCCCCTTATACTGGCGTTTTGCCCCTTATACTGACGTTTTCTCCTTACACTGGCATTTTCCCCTTATACTGGCATTTGCCCCTTATACTGGCGTTTTGCCCTTATACTGGCGTTTTGCCCCTTATACTGGCGTTTTGCCCTTATACTGGCGTTTTGCCCCTTATACTGGCGTTTTGCCCTTATACTGGCATTTTCCCCTTATACTGGCGTTTTTCCCCTTATACTGGCGTTTTCCCCCTTATACTGGCGTTTTTCCCCTTATACTGGCATTTTCCCCTTATACTGGCATTTTCCCCTTATACTGGCATTTTCCCCTTATACTGGCGTTTTCCCCCTTATACTGCCGTTTTCCCCCTTATACTGGCATTTTCCCCTTATACTGCCGTTTTCCCTCTTATACTGGCGTTTTCCCCTTATACTGGCATTTTCCCCTTATACTGGCGTTTTCCAACTTATACTGGCGTTTTCCCCTTATACTGGCATTTTCCCCTTATACTGGCATTTTTCCCCTTATACTGGCGTTTTCCCCTTATACTGGCATTTTCCCCTTATACTGGCATTTTCCCCTTATACTGGCATTTTCCCCTTATACTGGCATTTTTTCCCCTTATACTGGCGTTTTCCCCTTATACTGGCATTTTTCCCCTTATACTGGCGTTTTCCCCTTATACTGGCATTTTCCCCTTATACTGGCATTTTCCCCTTATACTGGCGTTTTCCCCTTATACTGGCGTTTTGCCCTTATACTGGCGTTTTCCCCTTATACTGGCGTTTTGCCCTTATACTGGTGTTTTCCCCTTATACTGACGTTTTCCCCTGATACTGGCGTTTTGCCCTTATACTGGCGTTTTCCCCCTTATACTGGCGTTTTGCCCCTTATACTGACGTTTTCTCCTTATACTGGCGTTTTCCCCTTATACTGGCATTTGTCCCTTATACTGGCGATTTGCCCTCATACTGGCGTTTTGCCCCTTATACTGGCGTTTTCCCCTTATACTGGCGTTTTGCCCCTTATACTGGCGTTTTGCCCTTATACTGGCATTTTCCCCTTATACTGGCATTTTCCCCTTATACTGGCGTTTTCCCCTTATACTGGCATTTTCCCCTTATACTGGCATTTTCCCCTTATACTGCCGTTTTCCCCTTATACTGGCGTTTTCCCCCTTATACTGGCATTTTCCCCTTATACTGCCGTTTTCCCTCTTATACTGGCGTTTTCCCCTTATACTGGCATTTTGCCCCTTATACTGGCGTTTTGCCCCTTATACTGGCATTTTCCCCTTATACTGGCGTTTTGCCCCTTATAATGGCATTTTCCCCTTATACTGGCATTTTCCCCTTATACTGGCGTTTTGCCCCTTATAATGACATTTTCCCCTTATACTGGCATTTTCCCCTGATACTGGCATTTTCCCCTTATACTGGCATTTTCCCCTTATACTGGCGTTTTCCCCTTATACTGGCATTTTGCCCCTTATACTGGCGTTTTGCCCTTGTACTGGCATTTTGCCCCTTATACTGGCATGTTCCCCTTATACTGGCGTTTTGCCCTTATACTGGCATTTTGCCCCTTATACTGGCGTTTTCCCTTATACTGGCATTTTCCCCTTATACTGGCGTTTTCCCTTTATACTGGCATTTTGCCCCTTATACTGGCGTTTTCCCCTTATACTGGCATTTTCCCTTATACTGGCATTTGCCCCTTATACTGGCGTTTTCATTTTGCCCTTATACTGGCGTTTTCCCCTTATACTGGCATTTTGCCCCTTATACTGGCGTTTTCCCCTTATACTGGCATTTTCCCCTTATACTGGCATTTTCCCCTTATACTGGCGTTTTCCCTTATACTGGCGTTTTCCCCTTATACTGGCATTTTGCCCCTTATACTGGCGTTTTGCCCCTTATACTGGCGTTTTGCCCCTTATACTGGCATTTTCCCCTTATACTGGCGTTTTGCCCCTTATAATGGCATTTTCCCCTTATACTGTCGTTTTGCCCTTATACTGGTGTTTTCCCCTTATACTGACATTTTCCCCTGATACTGGCGTTTTCCCCCTCATACTGGCGTTTTGCCCTGATACTGGCGTTTTGCCCTTATACTGGCGTTTTGCCCTTATACTGACATTTTCCCCTGATACTGGCGTTTTCCCCTGATACTGGCGTTTTCCCCTTATACTGGCGTTTTCCCCCTTATACTGACATTTTCCCCTGATACTGGCGTTTTCCCCTTATACTGGCGTTTTGCCCTTATACTGGCGTTTTGCCCTTATACTGACGTTTTCCCCTGATACTGGCGTTTTCCCCTGATACTGGCGTTTTCCCCTTATACTGGCGTTTTCCCCCTTATACTGACATTTTCCCCTGATACTGGCGTTTTCCCCCATACTGGCGTTTTGCCCTTTACACTGGCGTTTTGCCCTTATACTGGCGTTTTGCCCTTATACTGACGTTTTCCCCTGATACTGGCGTTTTCCCCTGATACTGACGTTTTCCCCTCATACTGGCGTTTTGCCCTGATACTGGCGTTTTGCCCTTATACTGACGTTTTCCCTTATACAGGCGTTTTCCCCCTTACACTGGCGTTTTGCCCTGATACTGGCGTTTTCCCTTATACTGGCGTTTTCCCCTTATACTGACATTTTCCCTGATACTGGCGTTTTCCCTGATACTGGCGTTTTCCCCTCATACTGGCGTTTTGCCCTTACACTGGCGTTTTGCCCTTATACTGGCGTTTTGCCCTTATACTGACGTTTTCCCCTGATACTGGCGTTTTCCCCTGATACTGGCGTTTTCCCCTTATACTGGCGTTTTCCCCTTATACTGCCATTTTCCCCTGATACTGGCGTTTTCCCCTCATACTGGCGTTTTGCCCTTACACTGGCGTTTTCCCCTTATACTGGCGTTTTCCCCTTATACTGGCGTTTTCCCCTTATACTGGCGTTTTCCCCCTTATACTGGCGTTTTGCCCTTATACTGACGTTTTCTCCTTATACTGGCGTTTTCCCCTCATACTGGCGTTTTGCCCTGATACTGGCGTTTTTGCCCTTATACTGGCGTTTTCCCCTTATACTGACGTTTTCCCCTGATACTGGCGTTTTCCCCTGATACTGGCGTTTTGCCCTTATACTGGCATTTTCCCCTTATACTGGCATTTGCCCCTTATACTGGCGTTTTCCCTTATACTGGCATTTTGCCTCTTATACTGGCGTTTTCCCTTATACTGGCATTTTGCCCTGATACTGGCGTTTTGCCCTTATACTGGCGTTTTGCCCTTATACTGACATTTTCCCCTGATACTGGCGTTTTCCCCTGATACTGGCGTTTTCCCCTTATACTGGCGTTTTCCCCCTTATACTGACATTTTCCCCTGATACTGGCGTTTTCCCCCTCATACTGGCGTTTTGCCCTTACACTGGCGTTTTGCCCTTATACTGGCGTTTTGCCCTTATACTGACGTTTTCCCCTGATACTGGCGTTTTCCCCTGATACTGGCGTTTTCCCCTTATACTGGCGTTTTCCCCCTTATACTGACATTTTCCCCTGATACTGGCGTTTTCCCCTCATACTGGCGTTTTGCCCTTACACTGGCGTTTTGCCCTTATACTGGCGTTTTGCCCTTATACTGACGTTTTCCCCTGATACTGGCGTTTTCCCCTGATACTGACGTTTTCCCCTTATACTGGCGTTTTCCCCTGATACTGGCGTTTTGCCCTTATACTGACGTTTTCCCCTTATACAGGCGTTTTCCCCCTTATACTGGCGTTTTCCCCCTTATACTGACATTTTCCCCTGATACTGGCGTTTTCCCCCTCATACTGGCGTTTTGCCCTTACACTGGCGTTTTGCCCTTATACTGGCGTTTTGCCCTTATACTGACGTTTTCCCCTGATACTGGCGTTTTCCCCTGATACTGGCGTTTTCCCCTTATACTGGCGTTTTCCCCCTTATACTGACATTTTCCCCTGATACTGGCGTTTTCCCCCTCATACTGGCGTTTTGCCCTTACACTGGCGTTTTCCCCTTATACTGGCGTTTTTCCCTTATACTGACGTTTTCCCCTGATACTGGCGTTTTCCCCTTATACTGGCGTTTTGCCCTTATACTGACGTTTTCTCCTTATACTGGCGGTTTCCCCCTCATACTGGCGTTTTGCCCTGATACTGGCGTTTTCCCCTTATACTGGCGTTTTCCCCCTTATACTGACGTTTTCCCCTGATACTGGCGTTTTCCCTGATACTGGCGTTTTGCCCTTATACTGGCATTTTCCCTTATACTGGCATTTGCCCCTTATACTGGCGTTTTCCCTTATACTGGCATTTTGCCTCTTATACTGGCGTTTTCCCTTATACTGGCATTTTGCCCCTTATACTGGCGTTTTCCCCCTTATACTGGCATTTTCCCCTTATACTGGCATTTTCCCCTTATACTGGCGTTTTCCCCTTATACTGGCGTTTTGCCCTTATACTGGCGTTTTCCTTATACTGGCATTTTGTCCCTTATACTGGCGTTTTGCCCTTATACTGGCATTTTCCCTTATACTGGCGTTTTGCCCCTTATAATGGCGTTTTGCCCCTTATAATGACATTTTCCCCTTATACTGGCATTTTCCCCTGATACTGGCATTTTCCCCTTATACTGGCATTTTCCCCTTATACTGGCGTTTTCCCCTTATACTGGCATTTTGCCCCTTATACTGGCGTTTTGCCCTTGTACTGGCATTTTGCCCCTTATACTGGCATGTTCCCCTTATACTGGCGTTTTGCCCTTATACTGGCGTTTTCCCCTTATACTGGCATTTTGCCCCTTATACTGGCGTTTTGCCCTTGTACTGACATTTTGCCCCTTATACTGGCGTTTTCCCCTTATACTGGCATTTTCCCCTTATACTGGCGTTTTCCCCTTATACTGGCATTTTGCCCCTTATACTGGCGTTTTCCCCTTATACTGGCATTTTCCCCTTATACTGGCATTTGCCCCTTATACTGGCGTTTTCCCCTTATACTGGCATTTTGCCTCTTATACTGGCGTTTTCCCTTATACTGGCATTTTGCCCCTGATACTGGCGTTTTCCCCTTATACTGGCATTTTCCCCTTATACTGGCATTTTCCCCTTACTGGCGTTTTCCCCTTATACTGGCGTTTTGCCCTTATACTGGCGTTTTCCTTATACTGGCATTTTGCCCTTATACTGGCGTTTTGCCCTTATACTGGCATTTTCCCCTTATACTGGCGTTTTGCCCTTATAATGGCATTTTCCCCTTATACTGTCGTTTTGCCCTTATACTGGTGTTTTCCCCTTATACTGACATTTTCCCTGATACTGGCGTTTTCCCCTCATACTGGCGTTTTGCCCTGATACTGGCGTTTTCCCTTTATACTGGCGTTTTCCCCTTATACTGACGTTTTCCCTGATACTGGCGTTTTCCCCTGATACTGGCGTTTTCCCTTATACTGGCATTTTCCCTTATACTGGCATTTGCCCCTTATACTGGCGTTTTCCCTTATACTGGCGTTTTCCCTCTTATACTGGCGTTTTCCCCTTATACTGGCATTTTGCCCCTTATACTGGCGTTTTGCCCCTTATACTGGCATTTTCCCCTTATACTGGCGTTTTGCCCCTTATAATGGCATTTTCCCCTTATACTGGCATTTTCCCCTTATACTGGCATTTTGCCCCTTATAATGACATTTTCCCCTTATACTGGCATTTTCCCCTTATACTGGCATTTTCCCCTTATACTGGCATTTTCCCCTTATACTGGCGTTTTCCCCTTATACTGGCGTTTTGCCCTTGTACTGGCATTTTGCCCCTTATACTGGCATGTTCCCCTTATACTGGCGTTTTGCCCTTATACTGGCGTTTTCCCCTTATACTGGCATTTTGCCCCTTATACTGGCGTTTTGCCCCTTATACTGGCGTTTTCCCCTTATACTGGCATTTTGCCTCTTATACTGGCGTTTTCCCCTTATACTGACGTTTTCCCCTGATACTGGCGTTTTCCCCTGATACTGGCGTTTTCCCCTTATACTGGCATTTTCCCCTTATACTGGCATTTTGCCCCTTATACTGGCGTTTTGCCCCTTATACTGGCATTTTGCCCCTTATACTGGCGTTTTCCCCTTATACTGGCATTTTGCCCTTATACTGGCGTTTTCCCCTTATACTGGCATTTTCCCCTTATACTGGCATTTTCCCCTTATACTGGCGTTTTCCCCTTATACTGGCGTTTTGCCCTTATACTGGCGTTTTCCCCTTATACTGGCATTTTGCCCCTTATACTGGCGTTTTGCCCCTTATACTGGCATTTTCCCCTTATACTGGCGTTTTGCCCTTATACTGGCGTTTTCCCCTTATACTGGCGTTTTGCCCTTATACTGGCGTTTTCCCCTTATACTGGCATTTTCCCCTTATACTGGCATTTTCCCCTTATACTGGCGTTTTCCCCTTATACTGGCATTTTGCCCCTTATACTGGCGTTTTGCCCTTGTACTGACATTTTGCCCCTTATACTGGCGTTTTCCCCTTATACTGGCATTTTCCCCTTATACTGGCGTTTTCCCCTTATACTGGCATTTTGCCCCTTATACTGGCGTTTTCCCCTTATACTGGCATTTTCCCCTTATACTGGCATTTGCCCCTTATACTGGCGTTTTCCCCTTATACTGGCATTTTGCCTCTTATACTGGCGTTTTCCCCTTATACTGGCATTTTGCCCCTTATACTGGCGTTTTCCCCTTATACTGGCATTTTCCCCTTATACTGGCATTTTCCCCTTATACTGGCGTTTTCCCCCTTATACTGGCGTTTTGCCCTTATACTGGCGTTTTCCCCTTATACTGGCATTTTGCCCCTTATACTGGCGTTTTGCCCCTTATACTGGCATTTTGCCCCTTATACTGGCATTTTGCCCCTTATACTGGCGTTTTGCCCTTATACTGGCATTTTCCCCTTATACTGGCATTTTCCCCTTATACTGGCGTTTTCCCCCTTATACTGGCATTTTGCCCCTTATACTGGCGTTTTCCCCTTATACTGGCATTTTGCCCCTTATACTGGCGTTTTCCCCTTATACTGGCATTTTCCCCTTATACTGGCATTTTCCCCTTATACTGGCGTTTTCCCCCTTATACTGGCGTTTTCCCCCTTATACTGGCGTTTTCCCCTACTGGCATTTTGCCCTTATACTGGCGTTTTGCCCTTATACTGGCATTTTCCCCTTATACTGGCGTTTTGCCCTTATAATGGCGTTTTGCCCCTTATAATGACATTTTCCCTTATACTGGCATTTTCCCCTGATACTGGCATTTTCCCTTTATACTGGCATTTTCCCCTTATACTGGCGTTTCCCTTATACTGGCATTTTGCCCCTATACTGGCGCTTTGCCCTTGTACTGGCGTTTTGCCCTTATACTGGCATGTTCCCCCTATACTGGCGTTTTGCCCTTATACTGGCGTTTTCCCCTTATACTGACGTTTTCCCTTATACTGGCGTTTTCCCCTCATACTGCCGTTTTGCCCTGATACTGGCGTTTTCCCTTATACTGGCGTTTTCCCCTTATACTGACGTTTTCCCCTGATACTGGCGTTTTTGCCCTGATACTGGCGTTTTTCCCCTGGCATTTTCCCTTATACTGGCATTTGCCCCTTATACTGGCATTTTCCCCTTATACTGGCATTTTGCCCTTATACTGGCGTTTTCCCTTATACTGGCATTTTGCCCCTTATACTGGCGTTTTCCCCTTATACTGGCATTTTCCCCTTATACTGGCATTTTCCCTTATACTGGCGTTTTGCCCCTTATACTGGCGTTTTTCCCCTTATACTGGCGTTTTCCCCTTATACTGGCATTTTCCCCTTATACTGGCGTTTTGCCCTTATACTGGCGTTTTCCCCTTATACTGGCGTTTTGCCCTTATAATGGCGTTTTGCCCTTATAATGACATTTTCCCCTTATACTGGCATTTTCCCCTGATACTGGCATTTTCCCTTATACTGGCATTTTTCCCTTATACTGGCGTTTTCCCTTTATACTGGCATTTTGCCCTTATACTGGCGTTTTGCCCTTGTACTGACATTTTGCCCCTTATACTGGCGTTTTGCCCATATACTGGCATTTTCCCCTTACACTGGCGTTTTCCCCTTATACTGGCATTTTGCCCCTTATACTGGCGTTTTCCCTTATACTGGCATTTTCCCCTTATACTGGCGTTTTCCCTTATACTGGCATTTTCCTTATACTGGCATTTTCCCTTATACTGGCGTTTCCCCTTATACTGGCGTTTTGCCCTTATACTGGCGTTTTCCCTTATACTGGCGTTTTGCCCTTATACTGGCGTTTTGCCCCTTATACTGGCATTTTCCCCTTATACTGGCGTTTTGCCCCTTATAATGGCATTTTCCCTTATACTGGCGTTTTGCCCTTATACTGGTGTTTTCCCCTATACTGACATTTTCCCCTGATACTGGCGTTTTCCCCTCATACTGGCGTTTTGCCCTGATACTGGCGTTTTCCCCTTATACTGGCGTTTTCCCCTTATACTGACGTTTTCCCCTGATACTGGCGTTTTCCCTGATACTGGCGTTTTGCCCTTATACTGGCATTTTCCCCTTATACTGGCATTTTGCCCTTATACTGACGTTTTCCCCCATTTTGCCTCTTATACTGGCGTTTTCCCCTGATACTGGCATTTTGCCCCTTATACTGGCGTTTTCCCCCTTATACTGGCATTTTCCCCTTATACTGGCATTTTCCCTTATACTGGCGTTTTCCCCCTTATACTGGCGTTTTGCCCTTATACTGGCTTTTTGCCCTTATACTGGTATTTTCCCCCTTATACTGTTTCGTTTTTTTGCCCTTATACTGGCGTTTTGCCCTTATACTGGCATTTTCCCTTATACTGGCGTTTTCCCTTATAATGGCGTTTTCCCCTTATAATGACATTTCCCCTTATACTGGCGTTTTGCCCTTATACTGGCATTTTGCCCCCTTATACTGGCGCTTTCCCTTATACTGGCATTTTCCCTTATACTGGCATTTTCCCCTTATACTGGCGTTTTGCCCTTTATACTGGCATTTTGCCCCTTATACTGGCGTTTTGGCCCCTTATACTGGCGTTTTCCCCTTATACTGGCGTTTTCCTTATACTGGCATTTTCCCCTTATACTGGCGTTTGCCCCTTATACTGGCCCTTATACTGGCGTTTTGCCCTTATACTGGCGTTTTCCCTTATACTGGCATTTTGCCCTTATACTGGCGTTTTCCCCTTATACTGGCATTTTCCTTATACTTTTGGCTTATACTGGCATGTTTTCCCTTATACTGGCGTTTTGCCTCATACTGGCGTTTCCCTTATACTGGCACCCCTTATACTGGCGTTTTGCTTATACTGGCATTTTCCCCTTATACTGGCATTTTCCCCTATACTGGCCCCCTTATACTGGCGTTTGCCCTTATACTGGTTTTCCCTTATACTGGCATTTTGCCCCTTATACTGGCGTTTTGCCCTTATACTGGCATTTTTGCCCCTTATACTGGCGTTTTGCCCTTATACTGGCATTTTCCCCTTATAATGACATTTTCCTTATACTGGCATTTTCCCCTGATACTGGCGTTTTCCCCCTTATACTGGCCCCTTTTGCCCTTATACTGGCGTTTTCCCTATACTGGCATTTTGCCTTATACTGGCGTTTTGCCCTTATACTGGCATTTTGCCCTTATACTGGCGTTTTGCCCCTTATACTGGCATTTTCCCTATACTGGCCCCCTTATACTGGCGTTTTGCCCCTTATACTGGCGTTTTCCCCTTATACTGGCGTTTTCCCTTATACTGGCATTTGCCCCTTATACTGGCGTTTTGCCCATTATACTGGCATTTTGCCCTTATACTGGCGTTTTGCCCTTATACTGGCATTTTCCCCTTATACTGGCGTTTTTGCCCCTTATACTGGCATTTTCCCCTGATACTGGCATTTTGCCCTTATACTGGCGTTTTCCCCTACTGGCGCTTTGCCCTTATACTGACGTTTTCCCCCCTTATACTGGCATTTTGCCCCTTATACTGGCGTTTTCCCCTTATACTGGCATTTTTCCTTATACTGGCTTTTGCCCCTTATACTGGCGTTTTCCCCTTATACTGGCGTTTTGCCCTTATACTGGCGTTTTCCCCTTATACTGACATTTTGCCCCTTATACTGGCGTTTCCCCTTATACTGGCATTTTCCCTTATACTGGCGTTTTCCCTTATACTGGCATTTTGCCCCCCTTATACTGGCGTTTTGCCCTTATACTGGCATTTTCCCCTTATACTGGCATTTTCCTTATACTGGCATTTGCCCCTTATACTGGCATTTTGCCCCTTATACTTATACTGGCATTTTGCCCCTTATACTGGCGCTTTGCCCTTATACTGGCATTTTGTATATGCCCCTTATACTGGCATTTTTGCCTTATACTGGCGCTTCCATTTTGCTTATACTTATACTGGCATTTTGCCCTTATACTGGCGTTTTGCCCTTATACTGGCATTTTGCCCCTTATACTGGCGTTTTGCCCTTATACTGGCATTTTCCCCTATACTGGCGTTTTGCCCCTTATACTGGCATTTTGCCCCTTATACTGGCATTTTCCCCTTATACTGGCATTTTCCCCTATATCCCTTGCCCCTTATACTGGCATTTTCCCTTATACTGGCATTTTGCTGAGTTTTCCCCCTTATACTGGCGTTTTGCCCTTATACTGGCGTTTTGCCCCTTATACTGGCATTTTGCCCCTTATACTGGCGCTTTGCCCCTTATACTGGCATTTTATACTGGCGTTTTGCCCCTTATACTGGCGTTTTCCCCTTATACTGGCGTTTTGCCCTTATACTGGCGTTTTCCCCTTATACTGGCATTTTCCCCTTATACTGGCGTTTTGCCCCTCATAATGGCACTGACATTACTGGTGTTTTCCCTTATACTGGCGTTTTCCCCTTATACTGGCATTTTCCCTTATACTGGCGTTTTCCCCTGATACTGGCGTTTTGCCCCTATACTGGCATTTTCCCCCTATACTGGCATTTTCCCCTTTATACTGGCGTTGTTTTGGCCCTTATACTGGCATTTTGCCCTTATACTGGCGTTTTCCCCTTATACTGGCATTTTGCCTTATACTGGCATTTTCCCCTTATACTGGCATTTTCCCCTTTATACTGGCATTTTCCCTTATACTGGCGTTTTCCCCTTATACTGGCGTTTTTGCCCTTATACTGGCGTTTTGCCCCTTATACTGGCATTTTGCCTTATACTGGCGTTTTGCCCCCTTATACTGGCATTTTCCCCTTATACTGGCGTGCCCCTTATAATGGCGCTTTTATAATGACATTTTCCCCTTATACTGGCATTTTCCCCTGATACTGGCATTTTCCCCTTATACTGGCATTTTCCCTTATACTGGCGTTTTCCCCTTTATACTGGCATTTTGCCCCTTATACTGGCGCTTTGCCCTTATACTGGCATTTTGCCCCTTATACTGGCATCGCCCCTATACTGGCGTTTTTGCCCTGATACTGGCGTTTTCCCTTATACTGGCATTTTGCCCCTTATACTGGCGTTTGCCCCTGTATGACATTACAAGCCCCTTATACTGGCGTTTTGCCCTTATACTGGCATTTATACTGGCATTTTCCCTTATACTGGCATTTTCCCCCTTATACTGGCATTTTGCCCCTTATACTGGCATTTTCCCTTATACTGGCATTTTGCCCCTTATACTGGCATTTTCCCCTTATACTGGCGTTTCCCTTATAATGGCGTTTTGCCTCTTATAATGACATTTTCCTTATACTGGCATTTTGCCCCTTATACTGGCATTTTCCCCTTATACTGGCATTTTCCCTTATACTGGCATTTTCCCTTATACTGGCATTTTGCCCCATATACTGGCGTTTTGCCCTTTATACTGGCGTTTACTGGCATGTTCCCTTATACTGGCGTTTTGCCCCCTTATACTGGCGTTTTGCCCCTTATACTGGCACCGGACATTTTCCCCTTATACTGGCGTTTTCCCCTTATAATGGCATTTTCCCTTATACTGTCGTTTTGCCCTTATACTGGTGTTTTCCCTTATACTGACATTTTCCTGATACTGGCATTTTCCCCCTATACTGGCGTTTTGCCCTGATACTGGTGTTTTGCCCTTATACTGGCATTTTGGGTTTGCCCTTATACTGACATTTTCCCCTGATACTGGCGTTTTCCTGCCCCTTATACTGGCGTTTTCCCTTATACTGGCGTTTTCCCCTTATACTGGCATTTTCCCCTGATACTGGCGTTTTCCTTTATACTGGCGTTTTGCCCTTACACTGGCGTTTTGCCCTTATACTGGCGTTTTGCCCTTATACTGGCGTTTTGCCCCTTTTCCTCATACTGGCGTTTTTCCCCTTATGGCATTTCCCCTCACTGTCGCTTTGCCCTTATACTGGTGTTTTCCCTTATACTGACATTTTCCCCTGATACTGGCGTTTTCCCCTTATACTGACATTTTCCCCTGATACTGGCGTTTTCCCCCTCATACTGGCGTTTTGCCCTTTACACTGGCGTTTTGCCCTTATACTGGCTGCTTGCCCTGATACTGACGTTTTCCCCTGATACTGACGTTTTCCCCTCATACTGGCGTTTTTGCCCTGATACTGACGCTTTTCCCCTATACTGGCGTTTTTGCCCTTATACTGACGTTTTCCCTTATACAGGCGTTATACAAGGCGTTTGCCCTGATACTGGCGTTTGTATACTGGCGTTTTCCCCTTATACTGACATTTTCCCCTGATACTGACATTTTCCCTGGCGTTTGACCTTACTCTGGCGTTTGCCCTTATACTGGCGTTTTGCCCTTATACTGACGTTTTGCCCTGATACTGGCGTTTTCCCCTTTCTGATACTGGCGTTTTGCCCTGAGCATTTGATTTTCCTTATACTGGCGTTTTC
>NC_068435.1:39897308-39903172 GCF_023373465.1 Oncorhynchus keta | reverse complement strand
TGGCGTTTTCCCCTTATACTGGCGTTTTCCCCTTATACTGGAGTTTTCCCCCTTACACTGGCGTTTTCCCCTTTTATACTGGCGTTTTCCCCCTAATACTGGCGTTTTCCCCCCTATACTGGCGTTTTCCCCTTATACCCCCTGGCGTTTTCCCCCTTATGGCATGTTTTCCCCCTACTGGCGTTTTCCCCTGGCGCTTTCCCTATACTGGCGTTTTCCCCTTATACTGGCGTTTTCCCCCCTATACTGGCGTTTTCCCCCTTATACTGGCGTTTTCCCCTTATACTGGCGTTTTCCCCCTTATACTGCCGTTTTTTTCCCCTTATACTGGCATTTTCCTTTATACTGGCGTTTTCCCCCTTACACTGGCGTTTTCCCCTTATACTGGTTTCCCCTATACTGGCGTTTTCCCCCTGACACTGGCGTTTTGCCCTTTATACTGGCACTTTCCCCCTTATACTGGCGTTTTCCCCTTATACTGGAGTTTTGCCCCTTATACTGGCGTTTTCCCCTTACACTGGCGTTTTCCCCTGACACTGGCATACTTTTCCCCTTACACTGGAGTTTTCCCCCTTATACTGGCGCGTTTTGCCCCTTACACTGGCGTTTTGCCTTTATACTGGCATTTTCCCCCTTATACTGCCGTTTTCCCCTTACACTGGCGTTTTGCCCCTTACACTGGCGTTTTGCCTTTATACTGGCGTTTTCCCCCTAATACTGGCGTTTTCCCCCCTATACTGGCGTTTTCCCCCCTTATACTGGCGTTTTCCCCCTATACTGGCGTTTTCCCCCCTATACTGGCGTTTTCCCCCTTATACTGGCGTTTTCCCCCCTATACTGGCGTTTTCCCCCTAATACTGGCGTTTTCCCCCCTATACTGGCGTTTTCCCCCTTATACTGGCGTTTTCCCCCCTATACTGGCGTTTTCCCCCCTATACTGGCGTTTTCCCCCTTATACTGGCGTTTTCCCCTATACTGGCGTTTTCCCCTTATACTGGCGTTTTCCCCTTACACTGGCGTTTTCCCCCTTACACTGGCGTTTTCCCCCTGACACTGGCGTTTTGCCCTTTATACTGGCGTTTTCCCCCTTATACTGGCGTTTTCCCTTATACTGGAGTTTTCCCCCTTACACTGGTGTTTTCCCCTTACACTGGCGTTTTCCCCTGACACTGGCGTTTTGCCCTTTATACTGGCGCTTTCCCCCTTATACTGGCGTTTTCCCTTATACTGGAGTTTTGCCCTTATACTGACATTTTCCCCTTACACTGGCGTTTTCCCTGACACTGGCATTTTCCCCTTACACTGGAGTTTTCCCCTTATACTGGCATTTTGCCCCTTACACTGGCGTTTTGCCTTTATACTGGCATTTTCCCCTAATACTGGCGTTTTCCCCCTATACTGGCGTTTTCCCCTTATACTGGCGTTTTCCCCTTATACTGGTGTTTTCCCCCTATACTGGCGTTTTCCCCCAAATCTGGCGTTTTGCCTTTATACTGGCGTTTTCCCCTAATACTGGCGTTTTCCCCCTATACTGGCGTTTTCCCCTTATACTGGCGTTTTCCCCTATACTGGTGTTTTCCCTATACTGGCGTTTTCCCCTTATACTGCCGTTTTCCCCTTACACTGGCGTTTTCCCCTTACACTGGCGTTTTGCCTTTATACTGGCGTTTTCCCCTAATACTGGCATTTTCCCCTTATACTGACATTTTCCCCTGATACTGGCGTTTTCCCCCTCATACTGGCGTTTTGCCCTTACACTGGCGTTTTGCCCTTATACTGGCGTTTTGCCCTTATACTGACGTTTTCCCCTGATACTGGCGTTTTCCCCCTCATACTGGCGTTTTGCCCTTATACTGGCGTTTTCCCCTTATACTGGCGTTTTCCCCTTATACTGACGTTTTCCCCTGATACTGGCGTTTTCCCCTGATACTGGCGTTTTGCCCTTATACTGACGTTTTCCCCTTATACAGGCGTTTTCCCCCTTATACTGACGTTTTCTCCTTATACTGGCGTTTTGCCCTTATACTGGCGTTTTCCCCATTATACTGGCGTTTTCCCCTTACACTGGCGTTTTCCCCTTACACTGGAGTTTTCCCCTTATACTGGAGTTTTCCCCTTATACTGGCGTTTTGCCCCTTATACTGGCGTTTTCCCCTTACACTGGCGTTTTGCCCCTTATACTGGCATTTTCCCCCAGAATGAGCCATTTATCATTCCATGCCTGGATGCCACTCTGTATGTGTGATTGAGTCTAAGTGTGTATGTCTAAGTTTTGTATGTCTGTGTTTCGTGCGTTACTGTTTGTGACTCTTGTGTATTCTGTTTGTGTGTGTGTGTGTGTGTGTGTGTGTGTGTGTGTGTGTGTGTGTGTGTGTGTGTGTGTGTGTGCATGCACCAGTGTGTGTGGTTGTATAAAAGGCTCTCATAAACCTTCAATCACAGGAATTCCACTACTTACACCATTTAGTACAGTTTCCTACTCTGACTGGTAAATAGCACCAGGGTGATGTATTGGCCACTACACTTCAGGGTACCAGGGATGGACAGCTCAGTTCTTATTCGACAGACAGATAAACCAAATAGCCTGCCTCTATTGGCCAAAAACAGAATGCAATGCAATACTGCTCAATTGTGTGACCACTAACTTCTTTGAGGCAGAGACATAAGTTTCCCATAATCTAAAAGTGTTAGTAAATCATGCATCATAGAATTGTCTGCATTAGACTATACAAACCTATGTACACTACTGGACAAATTTTTTTAGAACACCTACTCATTCAAGGGCTTTTCTTTATTTGTACTATTTTCTACGTTGTGAATAATAGTGAAGACAAGTAGCTACCCTTTGTCTTGATGATAGCTTTGCACACTCTTGGCATTCTCTCAACCAGCTTCATGAGGTAGTCACCTGGAATGCATTTCAATTAACAGTAGTGCCTTGTTAAAAGTTTATTTGTGGAACTTCTTTCCTTAATGCGTTTGAACCAATCAGTTGTGTTGTGACTTTTTACAGAAGATAGCCCGATTTGGTAAAAGTCCAAGTCCCTATTATGGCAAGAACAACTCCATCATTACTTTAAGACATAAAAGTCAGTCAACATGGAACATTTCAAGAACTTTGAAAGTTTCTTCAAGTGCAGTTTCAAAAACCATCAAGGGCTATGACGAAACTGGCTCTCATGAGGACCGGCACAGGAATGGAAGACCCAGAACTCTGCTGCAGAGGATAAGTTCATTAGAGTTACCAGCCTTAGAAATTGCAGCCCAAATAAATGCTTCACAGAGTTCAATTAAAAGACACATCTCAACCTCAACTGTTCAGAAGGGACTGCGTGATTCAGGCCTTCATGGTCAAATTGCTGCAAAGAAACTACTACTAAAGGACACCAATAACAAAAAGAGACTTGCTTGGGCCAAGAAACATGAAAAATTGACATTAGACCGGTGGAAATTTGTCCTTTGGTCTGGAGTCCAAATTTGAGATTTTGGTACCAACCGCTGTGTCTTTATGAGATGCTGTGTGTGTGGGTGACCTCAACCAAATTGAGTGCTCAGCATATGTGGGAACTCCTTCAAGATTGTTGTAAAAGCATTCCAGGTGAAGTTGGTTGAGAGAATGCCAAGAGTGTGAAAAGCTCTCATCAAGGCAAAAGGTTGCATTTTGAAGAATCTGCGATATACAATATATTTAGATTTGTTTCACACTTTTTTGCTTACTACATGATTCCATATGTGCTATTTCATAGTTTTGATGTCTTCACTATTATTCTACAATGTAGAAAATAGAGAAAAAAAAACTTGAATGAGTGGTTGTTCTAAATATTTTGATCGCTAGTGTATGTACAGTTGAAGTCGAAGGTTTACATACACGTAGGTTGGAGTCATTAAAAATTGTTTTTCAACCACTCCACAAATGTCTTGTTAATTAACAAACTATAGATTTGGCAAATCGGTTAGGACATCTACTTTGTGCATGACAAAACACATTTTTCCAAAATTTGTTTACAGACAGATTATTTCAGTTATAATTCACTGTATCACAATTCCAGTGGATCAGAAGTTTACATACACTAAATTGACTGTGCCTTTAAATAGCTTAGAAAATTCCAGAAAATAATGTCATGGCTTTAGAAGCTTCTGGTAGGCTAAAATCAGCCAAGACCTTGTAGAATTGTAGACCTCCACAAAAATTACAATTAAAATTTCCAAATGCCTGAAGGTACCACGTTCATCTGTACAAACAATAGTACGGAAGTATAAACACCATGGGACCATGCAGCCGTCATACCGCTCAGGAAGGAGGCGCATTCTGTCTTCTAGAGATGAACGTATTTTGGTGTGAAAAGTGCAAATCAATCCCAGAACAACAGCAAAGGACCTTGTGATGATGCTGGAGGATACAGGTACAAAAGTATCTATATCAACAGTAAAACGAGTCCTATATCGACATAACCTGAAAGGCCACTAAGCAAGGAAGAAGCCACTGCTCTAAAACCACCATAAAAAAGCCAGACTACGGTTTGCAACTACACATGGGAACAAAGATCGTACTTTTTGGAGAAATATCCTCTGATCTGATGAAACGAAAATCGAACTGTTGGCCATAATGACCATTGTTATGTTTGGAGGAAAAGGGGGAGGCTTGCAAGCCAAAGAACACCATCCCAACCGTGAAGCACGGGGGTGGCAGCATCATGTCGTGGGGGTGCTTTGCTGCAGGAGGGACTGGTGCACAAAATAGATGGCATCATGAGGAAGGAAAATTATGTGGATATATTGAAGCAACATCTCAAGACATCAGTCAAGAAGTCAAAGCTTGGTCGCAAATGGGTCTTCCAAATGGACAATGACACCAAGCATACTTCCAATGTTGTGGCAAAATGGTTTAAGGAAAACAAAGTCAAGGTATTGGAGTGGCCATCACAAAGCCCTGACCTCAATCCCATAGAAGATTTGTGGGCAGAACTGAAAAAGCATGTGCGAGCAAGGAGGCCTACAAACCTGTCTCAGTTACAGTAGCTCTGTTAGAATAAATGGGCCAAGATTCACCCAACTTATTGTGGGAAGCTTGTGGAAGGCTACCCAAAATGTTTGACCCAAGTTAAACAATTTAAAGTCAATTCTACCAAATACTAATTGAATGTATGTAAACTTCTGACTCACTGGGAATGTGATAAATGAAAGCTGAAATAAATCATTCTCTCTACTATTATTCTGACATTTCACATTCTTAAAATAAAGTGGTGATCCTTACTGACCTTAGACAGGTAATTTTTACTAGCATTAAATGTCAGGAATTGTGAAAAACTGAATTTAAACGTTATTTGGCTAAGGTGTATGTAAACTTCCGACTTCAACTGTATGTCTTCAGCAAACCTATGCATTAAACACTTGCTCTATAATAAAGTAAATTGCCCACCGATGTAATTAGTGACCAAGGAAGACTCGAGATGTTGAATTTTCCATACACAAGTTCCAAAGTGGCTGTGCTGGGTATGTGACCCATCTCCCTCCCCATTCAGTACCTTTGATGTCCAGTCAATTCCAGGGGTCCAGTATTAAAGTTTAATTGGGTCCCATAACATGCACAGATCATTTACTGACACACACATGGTATGCACGCAAGCACACACACAAGCACACAGACAGACACACACACACTGAGCCCTGTGGGGAACCAGCTGTCATTTCACATATCACATGCACTAACGAAAGCATGCACGCACACACGCACACACACACACACACACACACACACACACACACACACACACACACACACACACACACACACACACACACACACACACACACACACACACACACACACACACACACACACACACACACACACACACACTGAC